>NW_024100530.1:1515000-1720000 GCF_016545835.1 Crotalus tigris | reverse complement strand
TAAGTGGGCTGTTTGATGCCTGTTCTCGGTATTGTGTGTGGTTGAGAGGTTTTGTGTCACAAGTGGAGATTTGGCCTCCTTCGCTTATAGTGAGCCACCAGACAGTGAGACTGGCCTGAAGTTGACTTGGATTGAATTTGAGAAAGAGATTTTCTCTCGGCCCAAACTATTCCACAAGATTGATGTGGTGAAATATAAGAGGGGAATGCTATATATCAATGGTTCTCAACCTTGTCTTAACCACAGACTCCCTTTAAATACCATTTTTGGCCATGGACCATGGCCACGGACCCCCAAGTCTTAATTCAAGATTTTAAATCATAACATTTCTTCAAGTCTTTGTGGACCTCCCGTGATGACATTGTGCCCCCACCCCCTCAGGGATCCACGGACACAGGTTGAGAACAATTGCTATATATGATATCTTAAGCTCATGAATGGAGATTGGTTTATAAATCAATTAAATAAATACATGAGAGCCAATCTGGGGCAATAGTTAAAGTACTAGGCTAGATTCTAGGAGACCATGAGTTTTAGTTCTACTTTAAGCACAAAAGCATCTGGGTGACTTTGGACCAGCCGCAGAAAAAAGGCAAAGATAGGTCACTTCCCAAAATGTTGCCAAAAAAACTGCAGGAACTATCCATGTAGTTGTCAGGAATCAAGACGGACTCAAAGGGATATTTCTTTTGAGGATCGCTTTAGTGTAGCGGTTAAAGAGCTGGACCAGGAGCAGAGAAAACGTGGGTTCTAGTCCTGCCTTAGGAATGGAAGCCAGCTGGGTAATATAATTTTGGGCCAATCACTCTTTCTCAGCCCCAGGAAGATAGCAATAGCAAACCAATTCCGGAAAATATCCATCCTCCTCCCAAAATGCTCAAAATCCTGCCTCCTAAGATTTTAGCCATTTGGGGGTTGTGAAAAATCTGGGATTGTGACTATAAAATGTGCTGGGTGCTTTCAAACCCCAGTGAAAGATCCTTCAGATAACTTGGATCGAAATATTTTCAAGGCCAGCACCAGATGCTTAATGAGAACTTGGAAACTAAGAAGCAATTAAGATAACTGGTGCAGAATAGATGCAGGGACTAAAGACTGCTATACCATTAGTAGTATACATCTAAAAAAGACTGTAAAAGTAACATCTAAGTAACATAACAAGCTATTTTGGCATTCAAGATGGAGATGATAAGCCTGCTGAGAAATTGCATGGCTCTGTATGGTCAAACGTATACAAGGGGGTCTTCATTGGGAAATGAAAATATCTTCAGGAAATGCTATGCATAAACCATGCAAAGATACACTTTAGTTAGTTTTAAATAGGATACTCTTTTCAAGTGCTTACCGTGGCTGTTATTGATTCTTTGTAATGTCCTGAGAATATAAAATTACATCTCAAATCTCCTTACATGTATATCTTATTGCACTATCTACAGCCAGCCTTTTATGGTGGCACCACCATTTATTACAGCAGTAACTGTACCTCTGTCTGCTGATCTATATAAAGTATTTACTATTTTAAGGTGGGTTTTTTTTTCTCCTCTGAAACTGGAATCTCCTCACCAAATCAGCGACAAATCAAACAATCAGATTACTATGTGCACGAAAGATGACCCGGATACATATCTACAATGAATACCAACATAGGGTGAAACTATGGAAAACCTAACTGTTTTGTAGATCTGTATGGAAATGATGCTCGTTGAATATTTTTTTTTTTCCAAAAATCAATAGAAGTTGGGTTGGTTTTTTGGCAGTAGATATCTGAGCCAGTAAGAAAGAGCTTTCCATTTCAGGCACATTCTCCTTTCTTTTTTTTTTTTGGTTTAGGACAGGGGTCTCCAACCCCCAGTCCATGGACTGGTACTGGGCTGTCTGGTCTGCACAAACAAGCAAAGCCCCATCTGTGGGATGCAGGCAGCCCACAAAACCACACACTCTCTGATCTGTGGAAAAACCTTTCTCCACAGAATCGGTTCCTGGTGCCCAAAAGGTTGGGGATCTCTGATTTAAGACCCTTTTCCTTGTGTGAAAGACAAATTACCTGAAATTAGAAAACCAGAATTATGGGAAGATCACCAGCCTGAAGTTCGGCTCCTGATATGCTTGCAAGGAGTAAGATTATTCAATGCTCCATGAAAACTTGACATTGTTTTTATATATGGAAAAAGGCAGTTGTTTCCAACTCTTCTTAGAGAATCAAGAGAAGCAAGTGGATCCCAAAGAACCTTTCTGAACAGGAAGCTCCTAGCAGTTCTTTGACTGTTTCCCTCACAGTTCTGAAGTTTCACGTTCACCCATCTCTTAAGAAACTCTCCACTCTTTTGAAAGTTTCCTTCAGTCTGAAGATCCTGATTAACTAATGGTAGGCAAGAGCAGAATTAGATCTGATAGCTCAAGTATAATGTAGCCTCAGAATCACACCGAGAGAAATGTCCACATTTTAATATTCTCTTCTTGAAGTGCAGAAGAGGAAAGCTTCTAGTATACATTTTTCCATTATTGTTATCACCTCTGTTTTGTTGCATTTGTTCATTAATATAACTGAAACAGAAAAGGACAAAGTTTACTGTTTTTATTTACCAACCAACTAATGTAGTATCCTTTGCAAAAACGGTTTCTTGAAGCTTGCATCTTTTTCCCTCTGAATCAGATGAAACAAAGCAAGAATTCTTCCAGAGGAGATCTGATATTGCAAAATTAAAATTTAAAATGATTTTCCCATCTTGTTTCCTTTTACAACTTGTAAATGGGTTTGTTTTACTCACAAGCAGCAACCTTGACTCCAGAAAGATTTAAGTTAGCAATCTTTAGCTAAGCCTTTAGAGGACAGTCCATCTGGAGAACGTATATTAAGGACCCTGGGTTGAATGCACCAGTCATGTATGATATTGGGCCCACAAGTGTGATGTGGAGCCCTTAAGGATAATTCAAAGTGCTGCATAGCTCTGTGGGCAGAGAAGCTATAAAACTGCTTGTCACAAGCAAGCAAGGCACAGGATTACGTTTGGACTGAAGAACCAAGCTGCGTTAGAACCAGCCATCAAGCCTTAATGAAAGTGTTAATTAGGATATTACAGAATTTATAGCCAAAATATCCTCTCTGCTAGACATTCCCATTGCTGCACATTTAATTAACTGTTTTGTCATTCAAAAGCCCTGAGAACATTGTGGGTGCACTCTTAGTGTATAACAAGCAAACAACTCTCCATATTTTCTATTCAAGCTTTTTTAGCTTTGATTTTTCTTTCAAAGCAGACAGGCAAGGAACATGTGATTATCAGCTGGTTATAGGAATAAGCACACATTTAATCTACATAATCATCAATCTTCCTTTATGTAAAAGTGATTAGCAAATAGGGTTTTTAAGCAACTGTTTAGTTTACACATTGGCATCCTAGATTAACTTATTTCTAAAACACTTGATTTTTTATCATGCTGCTTAATGATTTGTCCCATGATTTATTGGGTAATATGATGAATCATGTTAGATTTATTGTTTATCCTATAAATAGTGCAACAAATCATTAAACAGTGATAAAACCCAGCGGTTTCATGACAGCGTCCACCTATGGCGTCTTCCTTGTACCACGGGGGGCTACTGCTGTGTGGTGGATTTAATTGTTCTTTGCTTCTCTCATTTTCTCTCTCCTGCTTTTATGACATTAGATGAGAGGGAATCTCCATTTTAATTAAATGGGTCTAGAAAATAATGCTGAAGTCACAATCTGAGATTTCAGCCATATTTATTTTATATACTCTCATACATAAAAGATCAAATTTCTGCTAGGTGCCAAAACCAAATGCATACAATATATGCAATACCCCTCATTATAAAGTCATTAAATGTAACAATAATGCTTCATTTTAGAGCTGGCAAGCTAGCTGCTGTCCTTCCTCTTCCTCTTCCTTGTCCATTCCGAAATGGAGATTGGCAAAAATGTTGGATAAGTTGATCCAGCATCATTATTTGAAGAGAAAGCTTCTTTAGATGTTTTATTAATCAAGTAGAGTTGCCTTTCACAGTTATTCTCCATAACTGTATGGAAAGCTACATGCAGATCTGTCTGACATCAGGTTGGGCCAAAGTAAAACTATAGTTGAAGTATCTGACAGTTTCCCATTTTTGCAAATTTTGGGTTTTTCTCCATTTCCGATTTTTATTAATGGGAATTTGAGTAGCTAAACATTTAAACTACTACTGCATGGTCTGGTGCACATTTCTCCAAGCATGTGCATTTTTATTTGCAATTTTGCAGATCCTTTTTCATAATGTAATACATCTTAGAAAAATGATTTTTATGATGTGCATTTTTGGAGAGTTTTCGCTAATGAGGATTCTTCTGAAATGGTGCTTTGCACTGCACATTTTAGAAAAGTAAACATTTCTAATGACATCTAGGTTTGAAAATGCAAAAAGAATTGAGTTTGTTTTCTTAGATGACCTCACTGAATCCTTCCTCCACCATCTATAATATAAAAAAGGTGCCACATGAGCAAGCATCTTAGGCTTGGGCCTGGATTTTGTAAATGACATGTTGCTTCCTTACAGAGACATAATTTGTCTCTGTGGATTTGGAGATTGTGATATCATGAATGCAATCTCTTGGGCTACTAGGCACAGCTTCATTCCTGACTGTTTTAGTTTAGTACATCAAGAAGCAAACACTTGAACAGCGTTTGAGTTATTAGTTCATCTAGGATGGTAGATGGCTTAGAACCTTTTCAGAAAATATCAGCTCAGGCTTTAAAACTGATCACTGCTTTTTGAAAACAAAGACTTTGCAGTCTTGGGTTTGCCCTATTTATAGGAACCTGACTATGCGATAGTGTTAAAGAATGCATTATGGAATCCAGATAAATCTGTCTTTAAGAGGGTACATGGGTCACTTCTAGTGCCTGGGCTTTATATGCTCTAGTTCCTGATTTTTGCATCTCTTCTCCAAACCCTGCAGAATCCATTTGATTTGATGTTTTATTCAAGACCTCAAGGCAATATAGAAAGAGCTTTCTGCTACCATTGTCAGCCTGTGAGGTAGGTTTTGCTGAGAGAGGGTGACCTGATGACCCATGACTAAGTGTGAATTTGAGCATAGGCTCCATAATATTTCTGTTGCTAGTGTCTGTGGAGCTTCTCAATCATCCAGGTCATGGTTGTCCCAAAGGTGCTTTTTCCCAAAAGGCAACTGGAGTTTCTTGGTTTTGTTCCTTTAAAACATTTCTCTTCTCACCCTTCAGTTCTGAAGTAGCTTCTTGCTTCATGAGAAGTGTAATGTTTTCAAAGGAAAAACCAAGAGAGTCCGGTTGTTTTTGGAAAAAGCATCTTTGGGATATTCTGTTGCTGGTGATGTTGATTTGGAGGAACTAAATAGGCCACTGGAGGTTCTTCTTATCAAAGCAACCAAATATTCCTTCCCTTAATCCTACCTACCCAAGGCAAGGTCCATAAACTATCTGTACAAAGATCACAAAATTACACGTTAAAAAAAAAACAAACTGTTGCCACCCATAGCCAATAAAAATGAAATCACCATTGGGTTGATTTGGTTGATGTCCCTATAATTCTTTGAGTCAAACCTACCTTGATATTATCAGCATTCCTTTCAAAGGGTGTGCATGATATACAAAGGATCTCAGGTCCTGCTTAGCATCCTCATGACAAACTACAGAAGCTTTCCTACCAAATGCCCTCCTTGCTATGCCATCCTTCCCTTAGAAACATCAAATGCAGAAAGAGAACATCAACCCAGTGATTTCATCCTGTAGAGCAATTTCCCATTTCTGCTTTTGTTTCCAACCCTGCCAAAGAAAGCTGTATTCAAAATCGATAATTTATGTTTATGCTAAAGATGTCATTTCTCTCCCTGACTTGGGAGATGATTAACTGACTCCTCTCCATAAATTAGAAAGGGAAAAGGATAGGTATTAGATAAACTGGTAACAAAACAGAATAATTTCATTAAATTAAAGAGATCTCTCATGTTGCAGCACTAGATGGATGGCGAAGAAGTATGTCTAAGGAGTCGGATAGACTTACTAGACAGAGCGATGAAATTTTAGCAGATGTTCATTGGTGCATATTTTATATTTCGCCTCAAAGATGTATGGAAAAGCAAGCTTTTGTTTATTTTTCCCAACTAATTTTTCAAACAAATTTCTGAAGATTTTTCAACTAATCACTAATTTAACCTTTTTTTTCTCACTTTGCTAATCGAGCAGTAAATAAAAGTCGCTTTCCACAGTCCTAATGTTAGCAATATTTTTGTCTTGCTGTTTTAATGCTATTCTTGGAAACACCTTTGAGTTAGGTTGTCACTGATGCTTTCCAGAAATGTTTTTGCCTTCTCAGCACAACCTATAAACCTGGGATTTTCTGATGGTGTCTCATTCATGAACAAGCCAAGGCTGATCCAGTTTAATTTTCAAGATCAGCCAAAGTGAGCTAAGTACTGACCAAATGAATATCTGCTTTCAATCTTAATTTGTAAGAGTCTGTTTGATGAAAGAACTTCTTTTATAGAGCAGAGAATTTGTGATGAAATTCCAGGGCTAGAGGGAAGTTCTACAATTGTAAATTGGCTAGAATATGTGTTAGTTTTGCAATGGTACAATATCTTTAATTGTCATTTTTTTTGACTGGTCTACATTCTCCCTAGGTCAGTGATGGTGAACCTTTTAGAGACCGAGTGCCCAAACTGCAACCCAAAACCTACTTATCTATCGTCGGGTGCCAGATGGGCATGGCCCATTGGGTGGGCGTGACCCAATGGGCCATGTGGTAACAGCAGACTGGGTGGGACCCAAAAGTTCAATCAATTCCAACTTTGCGAAATCTTTTTTTTTTCCTGTGAGAAGTTGAAACTGATTGATTGATTGAACCCCCCCCCTTTTTTTTTGCACACAGCGGCGGAGACCTAAAGCAAAAACCCAGCTGAAGGCCTAGGAGTGGGGCGACAGGGCGCGTGCCCACAGAGAGGGCTTTGTGTGCCACCTGTGGCACGCGTGCCATAGGTTCGCCACCATGGCCCTGGGTGCTAATGCATTCCTGAAAACTCAAGGAGCAAATGTTCGTCTAGACCTTTTTCAGAATAGAAAATGTGGGCAGATTACAAGGTAACCAAAAGATGTATATTAGAAAGTGGGAATGCCAACAGTAGCTTCTTCTATTATTTCCCATAATAAATGGAAAAATTCTAGTAAGAGACTGAGAAATTGCTAAGTGGGTTTTGGCACAACATAATGCCTTACAGACTTTTCTTATATGTTTCATTAACAAAGACATGGACAGGGGACGTCTTCTTTCAGAAGATACCTCTTGGATTAGTGAGAGTAGCTATTAGGAGCATGGTTTCTGAGCAGATTCCTCCCAGCCTGAAGTTCCTGGAGAGATCAAGTTAAGGTTTTTTTTAAAAAAATAGCTGGGAGTAGGGCCTTTCATTCCTGCACACTTGTCCATGATGCGGGAAATTAACTCTTACTCTTGGAAAATACAGATGCAACAGAGTGGGGTGTGTGGCAGAAGCATGAAAGAGCAAATACCGGAGTTAGGCTGTTTGCCAGCCTACAATTACTTTTGTAACCACTCCAGTATTTGCCCTAGTATTTAAGGATTCAGATATATTCATAGAAAACAGCTTTACATAAAGAATGGCTGAAATAAGGGCTGAAACAAACTGCCTAAACTACAGTTAGGAGTGGAGGCTAATGATTTAAATCAATTCAGTCCTTCCTTCCTCCCTCCCTCCCTCCCTCCCTCCTCATTCTCATTCTCATTCTTATTCTCATTCCCATCTCCCTCCCTTCCTTCCTTCCTTCCTTCCTTCCTTCCTTCCTTCCTTCCTTCCTTCCTTCCTTCCTTCCTTCCTCCCTCCCTCCCTCATTTTTTCCTCCCTCCCTTTTTCCTTTTTTCCTCCTTCCCTCCCTCCTCTCAATCTTCTCTATTCCCTCCCTCCCTCTCTTTTTCCTTCTTTCTTTCCTCTTCCCCCCCTCTCTATCATTCTCTCTGTTCCCTGCCTCCCTCCTTTCCTCCCTCCCTCCCTGGCAATTTGGATAAGACGAAATCTTTAGCTGAAATTCTCAAAGATGAAAGACGCGGGTATTTTGCTTGGAGTCATGAAAGACTCCATGGATTAGTCCATGGATTTCTCGTTGGGTTGCGACACTTTTCCATGTTTTCTTGGGCAGATATCAATGGATGAACATATCCGCTCATCTTTTTCTCCCTGTTTCTCCTCTCTTAAGACTGTGCCAAACTCTTGTCTTCCAGTTTCCCTGAATTCCGCTTTTTGCAGTGGGTCTGGCTTGCTTTCTGCCTATCATCACCTGTTTTGCCTTCTTGCTGTGTAAACAGGGACACTCTTTCATCTAAAGGCAGCACAAAACTTTCACTAGATGAAAAGCCTGGGCAGGAAGACTTGGAAAGCCCATTGATCCTGAAATGCTGATAGTTGGGTGGGGGGGGGGGAGAGAGAGGAGCCCAAGTACACAACTCTTTGCTTGGTTAATGAATAGTAGCAGTTTCCCATCATGGTGAGCTAACATTTTAGCCATCCTAAAGAACCCTTCAAAGGACTCCACAGGTTTATCATTGAAAAACCGAAGAGAAGAGACTTGTGTCAGCCGCCAGCTGTGTTTTGTCCTCTCTTTTTAGGAAGGTAGCACCTCAGCTGCTGCTCTGCCTTTCTTCTCATTGTTACCTGCATGGCTGTTGGTATTTACTGTATTTTAACACCCAGCAGAGAAAGTTGGACTGGGGTGGTCCTTTGCTTTACACAAAGGCAGCAGCCGACGAGAGGATCTATTTCCCATAGGTTTCTGAGCTGGCGACTGAAAAGGTCTTGTAACTCTATTAGGAAAGACCTGTTGTGATCAATACAACCAACAGGGCCAGAAAAATCAGCTTTCAGAGTGGGAAGAAATTGGCACATTCCTGGGAACGGTACTCAAGGGAGGTAATCTTTCCCAGGCAGAGTCTCACCTTCCCTATCCAGTCCTTTGTTTGCACCACCCTGCTGCTTATGGAGGAAGGGAAGCAGGCTGCCTTGTGAGAGTCAGACAGATCTCCAGGCTTATTCATTCAAGGATGCTGTATGCTGGCTTAGATGCCTCTTTAGCCACAGAGAAAAGCATAGGAAATATATGTGTTTTGCCAGGTCTTGGTCCAGCTAGCTTTTGGGGAAGACTGACTGGAGGTACGAGGGCAGGGAAGGAATTTTGCTAAAAATTACTGCATTCGTTATTGTCCAACAGAGCATTGGGCGAGCCATGGATGGTATTCAAAGGCATGAGGAAGAGGTTGGCTAGCATTTCAGAAGCTAGTCCTCTTGCCTGCCTATGTTTATTTATTTATTTATGAGACTTATATACCGCTTTAAGTGCAAGCACTCTTTAAGTGGTGTACACCAGTAAGCATATATATATATATATATATATATATATATATATATATATATATATATTTACATTGCCCCCAACAATCTGGGTCCTCATTTTACCTACCCCGGAAGGATGGAAGGCTGAGTCAACCTTGAGCCGGTGAGATTTGAACCGCTAACCTGCTGAACACAGTCAGCTAAAGTACTGCACTCTAACTGCTGCGCCACCTCGGCTCTGTTATAACAAAATGGTTACTATGAACTGATTTTATGCAATGGGAAATTCTGGGTGTTTACTGTTGAAAGGAGAATCCTCTTTCCCTTTTAGTTGTTCCCATATCCCAAAAAAGAGAGATGGGGAAAACAGAGAGAATCTCCTAGTTTTGAATAGCTAATTAATTTGCGGATGATCTCAGTTATATCTCTCTTAACCAAATCCCTGAAGGCTTTCTTGACATTTCTTCAGTAGAAGGTATAACTTAATGCAAATTCGGTGCCTGGTGGATTCTACTTGGGTTTTCAGTACTGCTGCTACATTCAGTGGTTTTCAGTGGTCCATAATAACCTTTTCACAGCATCCCATTTTTAATTTTTTGCTTGGAAGTCAGCAAGATTGCCCTCCTTTGTTTGTGCTGAGCTTCCAACTTGGATTCCCTCACTCAGTATAGCTGTATTCTGCAACAACAACAACAACAACAACAACAATAATAATAATAATAATAATAATAATACTGTACTATGTCTTGAGTTCAGATCTGGTAGTTGTCTTTTCATTAGGGTTTCAAGCTAGTAATGTCCAACTCAATGCAAAGAGCTGAGGGAAATGGCTTTGCAGAGATGAAACTCCAAAGTGGGGAGTATTAAAATTGACCCATTCCATATGCCTTGTGATCAACCTATATAAATGGAAAAGAAATTGTTAACTCAGAGAAGAAGTGGCCTTGGCTTTGACTGCAATGGTCCAGATAAAGGGAGATTTCTACCAAGCCTGTGGATTAACCCAAATAATCACAAGAAACTGTACCACCCACTTAGATATGTACTGGATTTTCAGGGTAGTTAGATTGCAATACAACTGACATAATAGAGTAGTGATTAAAGTGTTGGCTTAGGATACAGAGAGTCAGCCATTGAAGCTCACTGAATGATTTTTAAGCTATCCCTTAATCCAGTTAACCTCCTGGAATTGTTATTATAGAGAGAAATCTAAAGAATAATAAAAAAGTAAATACTATGAGATCACAATCATTTATTGTGAATGAGCACAAGGACATGGGAACTCTTGCAAGTTGCAGAGAACTTATGAGGATTATATACTATATGAAAGGCTTCTCTTTATAACATCTTACTTTTGGTGGGATCAGAAGATCCCTCTCAAGATGATGAAATGAAAAGTTGGAGGACAGAAACCAAAGTCTTACAATGGGGATAACAAAATTGGGCCAGACTTGTCCAACTTCCAGTTCTCTGGATTCCAGCAAGTGAAATTTCCATCAATTCTGGCTGCTGGGCAAAATCTGGCAACTGAAGTCCACAGATCTGGAGGTTAGACTGAATTCTTTCAGCCAACAAGAAGGTTTGACCATTAGGCTTGCTTACAATCCTCTCGTTGTGCAGTAGGTAGGAACAAACAAAGCCTTGTGTTAGCATTTTACATCGGTTTCCCTCACTTCAGTTTTTCAGGGGTGTTGAATTACCGCTTCCACAATTCCCAGCCAGCGTGGCTGAAGAGGAATAGGTCGAAATTGTCACTGAACACCTCTGAGGGACACCAAGAAAGCACCTGTACAAGGTAATAGGGAGGGATGGAGGGCTTTTTACTGAACAAATGCACCGAGTTTTCACTACAATCTTGAAAGGACAAAAGAAATTGTTTTCTTTAAAGAGAGAGAGACGTACTCTTGATGGGTAACGTGCTAAACAAATTAGTTAATTTTTATGAGGATGTATGAATTGAGGCTTCCAACTGCCCTGTGTGTGTGTTTTTTTTTTTTTTTTCAAAGAGGCCAACAAATTCTGTAGAATTTGGCAATAGGTCCTCAGCCTGGCTGGGCCCTCTCCTTGTACTCAGCCCTCATTATGGTGATGATTTGAAATCTTTGAAGAAGCTTCAGAAATGATGAAGCCAACGTGGAGGAATGCTGCACAAATGACATTGTGAGGCAGCCAAAACCCGAAGGGGAAGCGCGGTGGAGCACATCTCTTTTGAAAAAGAAAGCTACCCCAGAGGCACAATTACAGGCAGTAGATTTATGGAGTAGCAATGGAAAAAGAGTATACAGAATCACTACCCTCTTCCTCCAGTTCTGGACAGCCGAAAGCAAGCGAGAGAAAGACACTCTCTTCCCTCTCCCCCTCTACACACACACACGCATACACACATTAAAACAGCAAGGCAAAACTTTCCATGCGCTCACAAGCATGGGGTATTAATTTATGTCACTGTGATTAATAACAGTTGCTATTCAACAATAGATGCTGATAAACTATCATGTTTATAATTGCATGCACAAAGCTATATCTAAATGGAAAGGGGGGGAAGGGTTGGGAGAAGGGAGAGTGAGCGAATGAATTCATCCCTGTTACACTTCTACTCTTTTTACTCTTCTTGAATAAGAGTATATGGGTTCGCCATGCCTCCCTTTCTAAGGTCTAACTTTTACTAGGGGTCTTAAGAGATGCCAGGTGACTCTAAGGATCCCAGTTCTATCCTTAGGAAGTGATTTGGGGTTTACCCCCTTTTTGTTTTATTCATTGGCGTTCAGTTCTGTGGTGAAGTCACTGCTGAAATGATTCACTGCTAGTTGAGGGATTTAGGTTGTATTTGGTTAAGGGTGGTCCACCTTAACAGCTTCTCTCAGCAAGATTGGTTTTTTTTCCTTGTCCACAATTTATCCCTTAGGGTCTAAAAATACAGGAACTGAATCACCGCAGGCAGGATGCTATGCCCTTCTAGCTTAGTTGTGTCTTATTGGAAGGGCAATGCTTATGGCTACATTACATATGGCTCAGCATTCACTGTAGTTAAGTATTCACATAACCCCGGCAAACAACAAACATTAACTAGCTATAGCCTGCCAATCCCTCCAACTACTTAGAGTCAAAGTAAATGTCACATAGAAATTCAACTCGTGTGCCATCTTGGATATCTTATCAAACTTTGAACTAACCAGTAGTCTCTTTCTCTTCAAGTGATTTACACCAAGAGAGCATGGCAACTCAACTGGGTCAAGAACTATTCTATCTCTTTCCTCCAGCTTTTGTTTTCAAAATAAAGTTCTTTGTAGACACACCTGGGGAACAATTCTGCTTTAGATCCAATCCAGCACTTACACTATTTTTCTAGAGGACCAGTGTCTATTGATTCATAATCTAACCATAGGTCTCTAGGATTACAGTGACTCGCTCAGTTAGGACACTGGGTTGGAGGTTAGCAAGCCCGTGTTTCAGACCCGAATGCTGCCATGAGGTGAGTTAAGCTCCTGTCCTTTGCTCCAGCTCCTGCCAGGGACATGAACAGAGCTCCCAACTTGGCGTCCCCTAGGCAATGTTGTGTCACCGGCTAATCCTTTCAACCTGGAATCACCTTGGTGCTTCTGACATGAGCTTGGTAGCTTCTGATGCTACCATAGATCCAACAATATATCAAACTATATTCATCTTAATCAAGAAGAATGGTTATGAAATAAGGTTAATTTTTATAACCACATGTAAAGATGCTTGTAAGTATGGACAACAGAGTAAGCCTAACCAAAATACAGTCAATGCTTCTTGACACAGATCTTGAAGTTACAGTATCCTTTTCAATGGAAAGGAACAAAGGGGCCAGGTTGGGAGACCAATGAACACAGCTGACTTGAAAGGCTTATTGGGGTGCAGAAAATGCCATCTATCTGGTCTGCCCCAGTGCTGTGGGTTCACTGGTCCTTTCTTCATGGTTTCCTCATTTGAATTTCTATGTGACATATGCTTTGATTCTAAAAATCAAATGTAGAATGTAGAATCCCAAAATTCTACATTCTGTCTAAATTATTGAATGTAGGTGTTTTTCCGTTTAGAAGAAACTGTGGCTTCACAAACCATACCGTGCAAATCTGTGGCTCGCTTCATTCATTGTGCCTTATGTCAACCGATTTAAACAAAGCATGGCTTACTGAATTATATAAACACTATCTAAGCCTCCTTCCATTAAGTTGTTATAAACCTGTAAGTTCACTTGGGGCAATATCAATCTTGGTTAAGACAGTTGTTGTTTCTTATCTCCCCATGGGTTGTGGGAGGGGGTGGAGAGATGCAGGAAAGCCTCAAATGAAAGAGCATGAATCATGACATTACAGTGCAAATTCTACCCCTTTGTATCTGTGTCGTGACATTTTACTAAAAACTAATTCTGAATTTTATGGAGAATGACATTGGGGAGGAAGGAAGGCTACCAAAGCTTCTAGGGTAGTGGCAGTGGTGATTCCGCTCAACAGTGCTTTAAGCAAAATGATTCTTCAAAACTCTTTTCCTAAGCAATGACTTCTGGTTCTGTTGACTAAATGAAACTACCCCATTACTTCCATTTTCATTGCTTCTGAACCTCCAACATAGCTGGTAACCAAGAAAAAAACATCTTCATCTGCTTGTAATGCAGCAGAACATTTGTAGAAAGTCTTCTAAGACTTCAATTTCTTACTGGTTGTTTATGCCCACGTTGTGTAGATGCACACAAGTCTCTTTTGCCTACTAGATATGCCACATACATCCCAGAAGCACCAGGGAGCAGTGAAATAAATTGTCAGAATGAATTGTGTCTCCTTTGTGATGTGGAGCACTTCATTGAAGTGAAGTCTTGCTGCTTCAGAGATACTGACTGGGCAACCTCTCTGAGAAATATCCATTCCTACTCAGTCAGTGGCTGAGATTCTGAACGGCATGTTTTCTAAAAGGTCTGAGTGACTTAATATATCAGGTGTGATCGGAAGGTAATGTCAGGCCCAAAATATCTCTTACCTTTCTCCTTTTACCACTTCTCATTCCATTTGATGAAAAAGAATGCAATCTTAATGTTTTCTTCCAAAGATGAAGCTGTTTCCCCAAAGTTCTTGGGAGTAAAGAGTAATATTCTTGCTCCTTTTTTTGGCAGTGAAAACTACAAAGTCTGTGGCAGCCCAGCTTTTATGTCAGACATGTTCCAAGACTTGTTTGATCTGGGATGTTGTCTTCTATTTCAGCAGACTCCGACGATAGAAATCAGAAGGACATAAGTCGTGTCTTGACTTGGCAAGTTGACCACAGATGTCTGATCATCTTTTGAAAGAAGAGAAGCAATATGAGCTCCTTAAGAAGATGGTTCCTACAACAGCAGACTCAGCAGACTCCCTTCAACCCCAAGCAATAATATGATTGAAGTCATGGCCAATAAAAGAGTCCTATATTCAAAACCTCAGATTAGAAACTAAGAAAGGAGAAAGGAAATTTCCAGTTGAAGTTCTTCATATCTCATGGGTGACCTGATGGGAGAATTAGATAATCTAAAGGAAAATGAGAGCGATCTGGTGTATACATTCTGCATAGTCAGGGGAAAAATGCTCCTTTGATTGGAATGGGTCAAAAACTTGAAAGGGACCCAAATAGGAGATAAACAGAAACTACGGCACCGTAACAGCCTTTTAAAATTGGAATCTCTTGCTTCCTTACTGTACTTGCTGAGTAAGTTGCTATATAATCATAGTCAAGCCACTGTTTTTTCAATGCTTCCTTGGAAGACTTCCAATATTGTTCTGTAAGTTATTCATCTCCCAACTGGAGTTTTCCCATTGGAGAAAGCTCCCTTGCTCTCTGAAGTAGATCAGCAAGTCACCCTAAGAATCCTTGAGTTTGAGAGAGATTCTCTCAATGTCACTTCCTCTGGGTGCAGAAAATTTGGGGAGCGAACTGCCAGCCAGCTCATGGTTTAGATTTTGGATGTGCAATTGAACAAAGTGAAAGACAATGTTGTTTTTTTTAAAAAGTCTAGTAGGAAGCAGAACTTCTCATGAATAAAGATTTACTTAGGAAGAGGAAGTTTGCAAAAGCTTGTCTAATAATTTGCAGCCAAGCTTTGGATGAAGGTCTCAAGTTTAAAAACCTTTGGTTTCCAATTAGAAAAAACCTTCTTGCTGGTCCTCAGTTGGCCTGACATGATGCCTCCTTGGATTCACTGAGCTTTATCTAGGATTTGCTTGAGCCAGATAAGAATTGGGCCTAAAACATGACATGGTATGAAAATGGTGCAAGAATCCAGAGCCATTGGGTTTGCTGTTGGGCAAAAAAAAAACCAAAACAAAACAACAAAACAATCTTCACCCAAAATTAACTGGAAAAGGTTCACAGTAGGGTTTTTTGTTTGTTTGTTTGTTTGTTTATGTGCGTGTGTGGGTGTGTGTAGGAATTCTTGTATTTCTGAATGTCTCTATCAAAGGCTGAATTATGAAACAGTCTGTCTGCAATCTCTATCCCTAGTTGTTCTACTTATAGTATCTATAGTAGTGTGTACATAGCATAAACTCTTGCAGAATTAATGTGCCATATATTAAATGTGGTATGGTGCTTGCTTTTTATTGGTGTTGGTGAATATGGTGGAGAAATTGGAGTAGATATAGGTAATTTTCATTTTAAAAATCACTATTGAAAAGTGGTGTTGTAGATGCTGCTTTTTCAGTATTTTAGGTGTTAGAGGGGAACTTAACCTTGTTGCATTCCTGATTATATCACTCCAAATTTCATGCAGTTTCAAAATTGAATAGGTAATTGTGTAGTAAGAATTCTCTATCTTACTAAATGAAATTCTGGAAATGTTCGTATTTGATTCTTGAAATTTCACTGTCATGGAACTCTTTTCAAAAATCTTCTCCTTTAAATCCTACTCATCCACTCTGCACAACCAAGTTAAAAAAAATTATTTAATGTTCTCCTTAACAATGATCATGCACATTCCAAACCGGATTAAATTCAGCATAAACAAGTCTAGGGTCTTATCTTTTGTCTTCTGTATGATTGAAACCATTAACAGCACTCCTTGATTCTTTCATTTAAACTTTCTTTAGTAGCTTTTTGTATTTGAGCACGGACATATATTTATCAATTTATCAAGATAGTAACATTAAATCAAGTGTCACTTATTGGATGCTTATATATATAAGCATCCTAGAAAAGCAAATAAAATACTCTCAACTTCTGCTTAGGACATACTTTTTTCCCCCTTCTAGGAATGCAAGAAAACACATTGGGAAATAGAAGTGTACGTGCAAGAAAATTTAGGATGATCTTTTTTTTTTTAAGGGTGTGTATGTGTAATTGTGCTGGTAGAGACATGGGAATTTAAAGCTTAATCTCATGATTTGCAGGTAGCACCAAGTACCTCTGCTGGTCAAAACAAAAGATGCAACGGAAGGGTTTTGGTTCTTGAGAGCTGCACATATTTCTCGGGAGATGGGGAGAAGAAAGAGCTGCATTTTTCATTGTACCTACACCTCTGAAAGTGAATTAGCCAATACAGATTTGATAACGCTTATAAACCCTCTGGAGCAACTTGTGACAGTTTGCTGGCTGGGGTTTTGTCTTCTGCCAGTTACTCCTTGATAGTGGCACTCTTTATTTATGCTTCAGTACCATGTTATCCTCTGGGCTTCAAACAGAAGGGACCTGTCGGCGAGTGTTTCGGATATAGTGTTAGAAAACCCAACCAGAGCAAAGCACAAGCAACATTGCCCAAGATCCTTTTCAGTCAGTTTTGCTTCCCTTATAAAAGAATTTCCTCCCCATCCCACTGCAACACCCTGAGTGCTATATATACCAAGCATAGCTTGAGGTGATGTATATATCTGTGCCTGCTCAAGAGAGTGGCACAGTACTGTTGGAAGAATCCAGGAGAAATCAAAATACATGTTTTAAATGGCGGAGGTTAAATTGATAAAAGCAGTGGAAGACTCTTTTCCTTACCTTCACTCCTGTATTTCATACCAGCTCATCCAGGGACTGTTATAATTATTGGCAGAAATAAGATCATGAGTTAGACTAGCTGGTTAATAAGCCTGTGCTTTAGAAACTCATAACATGCAAAGCAGCCGAATAGGTGAGCAAGTAAATAGGTTAAAAAAAGTGATCTTGCAGCCCCAAAACTCTTAAAAACCATGGATGCATTCTGGAAGGTTAATTTTTTAACAGAGCCCAAGGAGTTAACTGTTAAATCCATGAGGAGTATTAACTATATTTGATTCGATTTAAATATAAATTGAATTAAATTTAGTTTGTGTTTTAGTCCAATCCACTGTTTTCGGGGGCATTTTTTCCAGCAGGTCCAGAGTTTACAGTTTGGAAAAAGTTGTGCATCTCTGATTGATTTTTTTTAATATAGTCTGTAATTTTATAGTTAATATAACATACATACATTTATACATTTTGGTTTGGTTTGATGCTGAATGCTGTCAAATTTTCTGGGAAAATGAGCATTTTGGTTTCCCCATATTTATTCAAAGGCTTGTTCAATTGTAAACTTATCCAAAAATTCCCTATTTTATTTTGTTATTATGGGCCATGGTAACATCTTTGAAGATGTCAACAAAGAATGGTACATATGTACGTAGGACTGCATGGATGTGTGTATATGTGTCTCTTCTTTAACTTTATGCATCTAGGACAGGTGGGGTGGGAATGTAAGTTTTGTTGTCTTACTCCTGTGGCTTTTAGTTTGCTAATATGTTTTTATTGTTTTTATAATGTGGAAGCCACTCTGAGCAAATTCCTTTCTGGACAGAGAAAATGGTAAAATATTTTTAAATTGCTTTTCTTCAGGGTTTTGTCACTTCTGATGCCATCATGCTTTCTGTAGTGGTTGGGTTTTATTACCGGGCAGGTAAAGTTAGGCATGCTGGTATGCTTGTAGGAATAGACATTTTACAGAGTGTCCTTTTTATGTCTAGTTTCCTTGCCTTTCCGCCTCATTCCTGGTGGACAAGACACGAGGCATCCTCAGAACTGAACTAGTCTTGGAGTGTGACATTTTTTTCCCCACATCTCTTTTTCCACCCCACACAGTTCATTTTCTCTGGCCTTTCTTTCTTTTAGTTTTCTTTTTACGCAATCTTTCTTTCTCTTTCCTCTGTTTCCAGAAATCATATCCTACCAGATGTTCTTTTCATGTGTTCAAACATAATGGGGTAGGGTCTTTTAGGGGTGAAATAGGCGTCTTAAAACTTACAGACATTTAAGGTAGCCATTTTATTCTTCCATGTATATCCAAATGTATCTCAACCCCATCCATTTCTCAAGAGAGCTCTTCACATCATGTTCCTTTGTGTTGATAGAAGTTGCTTGTTGTTGTTGTTAATTGCGAAGTCGTGTCCGACCCATCGTGACCCCATGGACAACGTTCCTCCAGGTCTTCCTGTCCTCTACCATCTTCTGGAGTCCATTTAAGTTCACACCTACTGCTTCAGTGACTCCATCCAGCCATCTCATTCTCTGTCGTCCCCTTCTTCTATTGCCCTCAATCTTTCCCAGAGAAGTTGCTTATTCTACACTAATTCTCTCACAGGCCTTGGGGACAAGGACCCCCCATTTGTCTTGTTTTGTTACTGATATTGTGTCCAATATCAGTTGTGTTCTTTTTTATATTGGTTTTTCAACTGCAAGCTGTCTAGAGTTATCTAGGATTTGGCAGTCTTGAAATTTGATATACTAATATTTAAAAGAATGGTGTTGTTGATAAAAACTTCATTCATATCTGCATCTTCATTTTCCAGAGGTTATCCAGGAAGGCAAAAGTATGGACTGAATTTAGAAGCTTTTCGTGTTGCTGGATAGATATGACTGAATAGTTTAGTTTTCATCAGGTGCTGCATGATATCACCTAGCTTGGGGATTGTGGTTTTAACAACAGTAACACAATTACCTTGTGCTTAATATTTCTTATTATATGTCTTCTCCAAACTGGTCTCGTGGAAGCCCACCTCCATCACTCAAGCCCTTGTTAAGCTCCTGAATGACAGCCCAAAGCCTGACTTGCGTTTTGGTGAGAATGTCTTTGTGCTGAAGATGTTCAATGCGTGGTCTAATGGATTGCTTTGGATTGCCCGCAAATACATAATTTCCAGCCCAGCTTCCAAACAAAACCAAATCAGCTTTGACTCTGCAAAATGCCGATGAATTCTTCAAAGTAAATCAGCTCTGTCAGGCTGATGTGAAGCCGTCACCTTTTCGTGACATAATATAATATGAAATGATATTGAACAACATGCGTTTGGCACTAAATTGTTAGCGGGTTTTAGTTTTGACAGCAGCAAGTTTATTGCTTTAATCCCAAGGTCTTGTAACCCTCTTTGACATAAATTGAGGTTGGCTTTTGTGGAGTGGGTGGGTGTGGGGGGAGGGGAAGCCTCCATTTTGCTCTCTGTCTCTCTTTCTCTCTCTCCCTTTACCTAAAACTACTTTTAACAATTTATGCTCATACATCAGACACTCATTTTGAATGACAAAATGAAGGCGGGAAGGGGAGGGAGAAAGGAAGATCTATTAGAATAGAATGAAAAAAGGGTCAGCTTGGGTTAAGCAATATATGTCTGTCTCAGCAGGCACATCACTGCTATTGCTCTGGGTGGCTACAAATTCTAGATTGTAGGAATTGCGTTCCTGGAACCAAATACAGGTCAAGCATTAGTTGGGTGCTCCTGGTTTTATTGTGGTGACTCTCTTAGATAAATTCCAGTGAGATTATCTTGGAGAAAGCTTTCAAAGTTGCTATTATGGAAAAATACAGAATCCAAACCCTTGAATCCACTTCATGTTGGATTATTTATGCTATATTAGCTTTTTAATGTAGCTGGCCTGTTTCACATAAACACTTCCTGAACTAGAAAATACTGCATTGAAGCTAATTCTATCTGCAGTAGGGTTGCTTTCCACTCCAAATAACTTTCTCTCTCTGCGTAATGAGACATTTGGGAAGGGAAGGGAAGGGAAGGAGCAACACTATCAAAAGAGTTGGGCCATGATGAAACCAAACACATATGGGACTGAAGTTGCTGTGGTACATTTGGATTACAACCCACATTGTGGAGCCCTTCTTATTGTGCTGCTACAATCACAAGAACCTTTCTGTTACAGTCTCCTTGACACAATACTCTTCCCCTTACCTGGAAGGCAAAGATGACGTGTTGAAATGTAGGATGGAAATGTTAAGATTAGACTGTGGAATGCCTACATGTCTATGAAGATCATGCAGGTCATGGGTTTTCTAGAAGGCAACTGAACCTTCTTGATTTTTTCTTTAAAAACGTTTAACTTCTTATCCAAGAAGCTTCTTCAGTGGAATAGCTAGAGAATTGAAACTGGTTGGTTAGATTTTGTTCTAAATACATTGCCTAATATACCTTGCTCTGACATGGTGTCCTATTTTCTGAACTTTCTGGAAAATATAATCTACATCTATGTAAGTGGTCTGGGATCCATTTTAACTTTGCTTTGCAAAATAAGCCACATCAGCTTGGAAACTGTGTCTGCTTTGGTACGCCTGAATCCTAATAACTGGGATAAGAAAACTAGAAATAGTTGGATCTTAAAAACCACAGCACCAGACTGTGGGCTGAATCAATCTTTCTAACGGAGTGAAGTTTGCCCATTCTTAGAGAAATGGATGCAAAGGTTTTGGAGTTAAATTTTGACATTTTTAAGGCATGTGAGCACTTGTAACTCAAGTGTTTTGGTCAGAATTAGATGTCAGATAACATTTGCTGCAGGCAAAGGGCTGCTTACACTCACTCTAGAAAGTCACTCCAGAAAGCCATTCCAAGTGATGAAAAAATTTGCTTCTGAAGTACGCATTTTGATTTCTCTTCCCAAACTGGAGTTTATAAAGAAATGAGAGCAGGCTGATTTGTTTGGCAATCCAGTAGCTACCTTTTAGCAGTGGTCTGAACTATTACATGCTTTTGGTGATAATTCTTTAGAGCAGGGGTGTCAAATTGCCAGCCTGTGGGCCAGATGTGTCACCGGGAAACTGCGCTCACCCCATTGCCAGCAATGGGGAAAAAACTCCGATACGCTGCGCGACATCACATGACATCACAAGTTTGACATGTCTGCTTTAGAGAGAAATCATGTTTTGCTTTGTGAAGAAGAAGGAACAGTTTGGTCCAGTGTGAGTCAGGATCTGGAATTTATCTAAGTGCAGTTCAGCCAGGTTCCTAATACAATTTTATTACAACCTGTACTGTCACAGAAGCAGTTCAAAATGACCGCCTTGGACATCTGAAGCCAAATGTGGACAAGGGCAGATATTTTATTTTTCTAGCTAATCCTAAACAGTGGCACAAAATAACAGAGCTGGAAGGGACCTTGGAGGTCTTCTAGTCCAGCCCCCTGCTCAAGAAGAAAAGCTTATACCATTTCAGACAAATGACTGTCCAATTTCATCTTAAAAACCTCCAAAGATGGAGTCATTCCACTAGGTCTGCATTAACAGAGGAATGATCTAACTCAGGACCCTCTGCCTTCTGAAATGATGAACCCAATATCTTGAGCAGGACCATTACGACCTGACGTGGGAGAACGTTTCTTAAGATTACACAGTTCCATAGTCCTCTGGACAAAAGTAAAGCAGCTCTCTGCCTGCCAAAAACTCTGCCCATTCCTGGTAAAAGCTAATTACACTTAATGATTTAATCATCCTTCATAGGATGTTTAGATACAGAGCCTCAAACTTCTATTTCAGGGAATCTCCTAAAAATAGAAAGGGAAAAGCTCCCATCCAATTTGGCGGATGACATGATGAAAATTGATGTGTCAAACGAACGGAATGCACACAAGTCGTTGGTGTGACAAATGGAATTGTTATGTTGGTGTATTTATTTTCAGCAGGTATAATTCCAGAGAGAGAGAGAGAGAGAGAGAGAGAGAGAGAGAGAGAGAGAGAGAGAGAGAGAGAGAGAGAGGGAGATGGAGGGGGGGAGAGAGAAACAGAGAAAGTGAAAGAGAGAGAAAGGGAAGAGGAGGTGGACTTCATTTTTATAGGCAGGTAATAATAACAGATATTAACTTTGACTATTCATCCATGCGCTAGGAGACTCTCAACTGATGTTGAACGGAGGGTACCCTAATTACTCCAGTTTTGTGCAGTTCTCTCCTCTCCCTTTGACACGTTGTGTAAGTCTCTAGGATGAGCAAATCTGGCCAGCGCCACAAATCTGTTCAAGTAAACACTGACGCCAGGTTGTCACCTAAAAAAAGAAGCTGCTCCTTTCCCAGCTGAATGGCATGCATTCACCAGGTGCTTTTTACCTGACAAGTCCTCCACCATCATCGGCCTCTGGCAGAAATCATGGGGCCCCAAGTCTCTGAGCGTCATTCTGATCTCTGAAGCATTTAATAGAGCCACGGCAAAGCTTTCAATACACTCCCGCCTTCCCGTAAGTGCTGCTGGCATGAATTCCACAAACATTTCCAAATCCTGACAGGATATAACTTGGGGAATTCAGAAAGAGGGAGATGCGTATGAATTGAGATCTTGTCCAAGGCATTAGAGAGCAGCATTCACTTTTGGACAATTGGAAGCCGAGACGGTGACTTGGATGTGTGTCTAGTTTCTCTGCGGGTTACCATTCCTTCGGTTCTCAATTAACTTTATTTATCAAAAGCTTAATTTAACTTTGAAAGGGGCAGTGGGAACATTTCCATCTCTTCTCTCTCTCTCTCTCTCTCTCTCTCTCTCTCTCTCTCACACACACACACACACACACACACACACACACACACACACACACACACCCATTCCAAGTTCATGACCGCTTTAAAGGATCAGTAGTTACCTTTTCAGGAGCTAAAACTTGATTTTAATTTTCATAAACAGAAATGGAGGATATGAGAGAAATAAGAGGATTATCTGCTAGTTCCTTTGGATCATTCAGTGTCTTGCCTTTCTGGATCTATTTGCAAAATGGAACAACTGTACTGTCTGGATACATTAATCCGTTGCATCTAAAGCAAGTAAAAAGTATGATAAATATTTTAAATCTGGTTGTCAAAAAGAAGTGTTTTATTTAAGGGAAGATGATAATTAGTAATTGGTTTTTTATTCCGCTTTTTATCCAGTGACCTGTCTGTTCCATTTCTATATCAAGCTTCTTTTGAAAGATGAGCTAACGTTGTTCTTGGATATATATTTCTCTGAAATATACATTTTCATTCTAAAATATCCACTTAGCTCTGTTTTAACTTAAAATATGTGCTTTATGGTCGATGTTTATGAATAATGATCTGTGTTGCAAAATCTGTAGAACAATCACTTTCTTGGTTATATATTCCAGCTGAATTTCTCTATTGGCTTTATTTAGATTCAAGTCTCCTTGGATTTGTTGTGGAACAATAAGACTGAAAGATGAGATTCTCTAACTAGAAAGCTGTATCCTCAAATATTTCTATTTGTGATCTATTGCAGGCTAATTCTGCAAAGTGCCAGCAGTTCGATCCTGACCAGCTCAAGGTTGACTCAGCCTTCCATCTTTCCCAGGTCAGTAAAATGAAGACCCAGATTGTTGGGGGCAAATATGCTGACTCTGTAAACTGCTTAGAGAGGGCTGTAAAGCACTGCGAAGTGATATATAAGTCTTTTTTATTTCCCTTTTGGGATTAAAGAAAAAATAACAACAACAACAACAATAAAAAACCAGGGGGGTAAGGAAACCTGCAGAAATCTGTTTTGTCTTAGCCTCCCATATACCTTTGGCTAAACAGAACTTTTTTATATACATAAAAAATTGATCTAGTATTACAAATGTTTTGACTTAGTGGAGATTGTTTGCATACCAGTCTTATATATAGGAGAATGCTGGGAAGCCTGACATTAAAACGAATATTTTCTTTTCACAAGCCCTTTTCGTAGGGCAGGAAAAAAAAAAGGCAATGTTTTGCTACAAAAGCACCTTCCCCCATCTGGAAAAAAAATGGCTTTTTGGACTCTATTGTGGCTCATTGTCTAAAAATAGGATGAAGACAAATTGTTATCATTTGCGAAAGCCCATGGCAATAATGATAAATGAACAATTTTTTTTTTTTACCCTCTGAAGTCATTGCTTAAGGCTTTCTCTGGGATCAACAATGTTAAACTGCTAAACTTGCCTCATCTGCATTTGCAGAAGGTTTACAAATGGCTTTGTAAACAATTTTAGCCAGAGCGTTAATCTCTCTTCCACAAGTAGGACTTGCATGATCTATGATTGATTTGCAATTTAAAATGACACTGAAACCCCAAAACAGATATGAGAGAAACTTTCAGTGAATAATGCTTTGGTTGACAAGAAAAGATAAGGCACATCTTTCATCTGATAGTGGGCTGTTTTTGATAAATATTGTTCATAATGGAGAATCTTGAAACCATTAATGTGTGGATAGAACATTACTAGTTTCTGACTGGAAGCTATAAGCCCGTTTTCCTCAGCCAGAGCAGTTAGTCGAGAGCGCCTTCAACCATGTATCTTGCTTAAAAACATACAGATGCCATCCAGCAATTCTTCTCACTCCATTAATTGGCTCTTTCGGGTTCAAATCTGCAACACGCAAGAACGTGTTGTAGATGAGCCTGTCTTTAGGCCAGTCGTGTCAAACTCGCGACATCACGTGATGTCGCACAACGTATCAGGACAGTTTTGCTATTGCTGGCAATGGGGTGGGCGTGGCTTCCAGATGACGCATCCGGCCTGCAGGTCGGCAGTTTGACACCCTTGCTTTAGGCAAAGTGGAATTGTGGCTTTGGGAATAAAATTTGGGGTCTTCCGGAAGGACAGCAAAAGAATTACTTGTCTGAAGATTGTACAGGGAGCCCTGGACGGACAACTACAATTGACCCTGAAATTTCTGTTGCTCAGTGAGACAGTTGTGAAGTGAATCACTGCAGTTGTTAAATTAATAGCACGGTTGTTAAGTGAATCTGGCTTCCCCAATGAGTTTGCTTGTCTGAAGGTTGCAAAAGGGGATCACATGACCTCAGGACACTGCAACCGTCACAAATACATGCCAGTTGCCCAGCATCTGAATTTTGATCACGTGACCAGGGGGATGTTGCAATGGTTGTTAAATGTGAAAAACTGTCCTAAGTCACTTTTTTAAAGTGCTGTTGTAACTTTGAACAGTCACTAAATGAATGGTTGTATGTTGAGGACTCCCTGTAGTGGCTTTGGGCAGAAAATGTGGGGTTTTCTGGAAAGACAGCAAAAGAATTATTTGTTTGAAGAATGCATTATTTCGTTTTTACTTCCAGGAGTTACGGCAGAGGGTTCTGCCTAATGTGTCTAAATAATTTGAGTAGATTTTTTTGTGTTTTGAATACCCTGAACTTCGATTTGAATGAGTGAGGGTACAAGCTTTGTTTGTTACTACAGAAAAAAAATTAATGGCAGGTTATTTTAAGTTAATTTTCACATCCTTTCCTAAAGGACAGCATTGTTTAGGAACAAGGTGCAGATCAAGATGATAATGAGGCTATTATATCCTACTCTGCAATAGTGTATTAAAAATAAAACTCTGGCTACGATTACCTTAATTATGGTTTATTCAATCAATCAAAGAATATGAAAAAATCATACCAGTTGTACTGAATCTTGAACTAACAATGCATGTTAGTTACAGCATGGGAAGCTAACATGATTGTTTGTGGTTTCCTGTCCCATTTTAATAAAGCTCAGGCATTATTGTCACCTCACCTTTATAACTGTTATTAAATATAGATGTCCCATATTAACTAAAGTTAGGCCTCTAACAAATCTTTAAAGTAGTTCTCTGAACACATCCGTATTTGACACCCCAAATCACTTCTAAAGTATCTGGAAATGTTGTTTTTCTGTTTTCTTCATTGGAGAGAGATGGAGAAGGAGTGGCATATATTAATATATGACAATTGAAGAAGTTAACCTGCTTTACCATATATGAATATTTTACTAAAGTACAGTAAAATGATACTTAAGCTTGATTTAGAGGACAAAATGTGTCCTTGTTTTCTTCAGTGACAAAAAATTAGACCAAAGTAGTTTCTTATTTTAAATACTAATGATTTGTCAAACTTATCTCATGATGTTAAGAATAAAAACCTACTTTTGGGGGAAAAGACCATACTTTGTGGTGTAAATAGCTATAAACTCTTAGCAGCTTTCATCTGAAAGCTATTGCCTCACTTCTCCTCATATCACTGACCCTGAGGATAGCACATTTTTAAAAATAAGTTCTGTTTGATTTTGTATATTAAAAGATATTCATGAAAAGTAATCTGATGTTGAAGAAGGCTTTAGATTAAGATTGGACAATTCACTCTAAAAGGTTGTCAAAATTCACCAGCAAAATGGTTGATGCCGGGTGGTATGAATTCCACACCACACTCGCAAGTAAGAGAAATAATTGTACCCCTAGAATCCAGCCATTTCAGATTTCAGCAGTACAGTTTTGAGGGTGGTCAGGATTCTTGCAACAAGCTGTACCAGATCCAAACTAAAGATGCACATAATATAAGACATATATTTTGTGCATCATTAATATAGGGTCTCCTGCTTCAGCAAGGGGTTGGACTAGAAAAACTCCAAGGTCCTTTCCAAATTCTATTATATTCTATTCTCATCCATATTCCATTCTCATCCCTATTCTATTCTATTCTATTCTATTCTATTCTATTCTATTCTATTCTATTCTATTCTATTCCATTCCATTCCATTCCATTCCATTCCATTCTATTAATGATTATTCTATTCTATTCTCATCCATATTCCATTCTCATCCCTATTCTATTCTATTCTATTCTATTCTATTCTATTCTATTCTATTCTATTCTATTCTATTCTATTCTATTCTATTCTATTCATGATTATTCTATTCTATTCTATTCTATTCTATTCTATTCTATTCTATTCTATTCTATTCTATTCTATTCCATTCCATTCCATTCCATTCCATTCCATTCCATTCCATTCCATTCCATTCTATTAATGATTATTCTATTCTATTCTATTCTATTCTATTCTATTCTATTCTATTCTATTCTATTCTATTCTATTCTATTCTATTCTATTCTATTCTATTCCATTCCATTCCATTCCATTATGATTATTCTATTCTATTCTATTCTATTCTATTCTATTCCTATTCTATTCTATTCTATTCTATTAATGGTTATTCTCTTCTCTTCTCTTCTCTTCTCTTCTCTTCTCTTCTCTTCTCTTCTCTTCTCTTCTCTTCTCTTCTCTTCTCTTCTCTTCTCTTCTCTTCTCTTCTCTTTGGAGCCATTGCAGAATTCTGTAATTCCTGTGCATTGCATATGCTTTCTACTTGCGGTGAGAGCAACATTCAGAATCATATGCCTTTTTAAAGACACGTAGTACAATGGGCTGGATGTCCTTCTGTTTGGCAGGAAGCCCTATTTCTATCGGTTCTTGTTTTGATACTGGGCAGATCTAGTAGCAGGTTGTTTTCCTGATGGTGTGACAATAAATGTTCCTGTTCTTGCTAGACGTTTGGAGCAACTACTATTGATGACGATTTCTATCTTTCTTGATTGTTGGAAGCTGAAGTTAGTACAGTTGCTAATTTCATTTGCATAATTTGCCATCATACTGAAGCTCTGCTGGCTGCCTAAACATCCTGATGGAATAACAACACTGGGAGACATTCCTTCATGAGATTTTTTGCTCTGGGGTTTAACTGAAATGTGAGAAACTATTGTATTCCCAAAACCAGGATATTATACTCTGGAGACACTGATCACAAATGCTCATTGGCAAGAATTTATGTGCTTTGGTGATCAATGTCGTCATGCAAATAAGTAATAGCATTATTGGTACGAAGAGGTCATGTTTGTGTTGTCATTTTGACATCAGGGGTCCTCACAGATGTCTAGGTTCATAGACAAATTTCATTCACAGCTTTATAATTAGGGGCAAGGACACCATGCTTCACATACACAAATTTCATCAGTGTTCTTTTGGAAGGAAATTGTGGATATATATGTATCTATCTATCTATGCATGCATGCATGCTTTATGTACCTGTATTTATAGATTATAGATACCTGCACACACTCCTGCCTGTGTAGATACCTCCACACACTCCTACTATCAAAGTCCACAGTAAACCCATTTTCTGCCAAGGTATGCCTGTCACCTTGACAGACGTTTGTAATTGTGGGGAAAAAAACGCAATTATGAATGCATCCAGCGTGCAGCATTGTCCTTGAATGTTTCTTTGGCACTGCTGTGTCTTTGTATTGGTACTTGGACACAAGGCCAGTGAACAGAGAGTAGAGATCAAGAAGCAGAGTGGATAAATAGAGCTGCCCATGTTTGTTCATAAACCGTCTATAGCTCCTTTCCATCATTTGGTGACGAGGCCTATTCACTGAAGGAAGTAAAGCTGGTGCTGCTTAAATGAATCAAAATGGGGTAGGCCACTTGGCTGGAAATAGGAACAAGAGGTTTGAAAACTATCCATAATTGCTAGTGAGGAGGCTCTATTATTTTGCTTTGTCCTTGCACTCAAGATTGCCACTGCATTGACAAACAGTTGACCTCCTTTCTTTGTAGGGAAACAGCTTCCAAAAGAAACAGGGACAAACAGGAAATAGAAAGAAATTTCTAGGAAAAAGCAGATCCTTATTTTAATTTCATTGTATATACGTATTCTTCTGTCTGGTTATGTGTTGTAATTTGAGTTCCCATTTTCTGCGGTAGTTTGAATGGGAAAGCCAAAGGGTGAAAATCCTAGGGGGGGGGGAATAACTTTTTACAGTAGGGATGAATAAACTGGTACCTTCCAGATGTTCTGGGCTCCATCATTCATAAGCTGCAGCTGGCTTGGCTGATGCACAGATGTTTGGTCCTGATCATTTGAGAAGGATTACCTGGAGTTCTTTAGAGCAGGGGTCCCCAAACCCCAGTACGTGGATCAGTACCGGGCCATAGCATGCCAGCAACTGGGCCGCACAAACAAGCAAAGCCCCATTTGCAGGATGCATGCAGCACATAAAACCACGCCCCCTCCAGTCGGCGGAAAAACCTCTCTCCACGTAACCAGTCCCTGGTGCCCAAAAGGTTGGAGACCTCTGCTTTAGAGCACAAGCAGAAACTCTCCTGATACACAGAGCTACTTTGAATATAAACTTTCATCGACATAATTATCGATTTTCAAGAGGAAGCTTGCAAGTGTTGTTCTACAAGGTGTACTGACTGATATGCAGATATTTTTAGTGACATTGGGGCCTTCCTGTCCAAACATTATGGAATACCATGAGTGTTAAACAACCTATGTTTACAAGCCCTTCCTGAATTATGTTACCTGGATTCCAAATTGTGGAGAAGTTTATAAGCACAGGTAGTTCTCAAGTTACAACCAGATCAGAATTTCCATAGCTAAGCAAGGCTTTGTTAATTGAATTGTGCCTGATTTTACTATCTTAATTACAACTGTTCTCTCTTCTCTTTCAACAGTCCAGATTTTGGGGCAATTCTCTGAGAAAATGGAAATTAGTCAGAAACGTGTCCTTTCCTATTGAGGAAGCTAGTTTTTTTTATTAGGCTTTAGTAAATTATCTGTAGGAGGCACAGAATACAACTTTGGACCAGTGAGCTGAAAAGATACAAGAACAGGAGCAGGGGCATTGAAAACTCCTCCATGGTATTAACTTGCACAAATTAGTGTATAATCAATTCTGAAAATCAGGTGCTACTTTCCTGCTTGGAATTAGTTTTAAGATTTTCCAGAAAGATGTATTTATTTTATCTACCATCCGAATTGTGTTCGATATGTAAAGTGACCAAGAGTGATTAATGATAAATAGATTAAAGTGGGAGAGGGCATTTGAAAAATGACTTAAATGGTGCATGTAAGTCCCTGGCTGGATTCCCCAAATGCAAATTCTGCTAAGTTAATGACCGGAAAATCCTGATGGGTTCAATATATATGATTCAGAATTATTTCAACCAACTTTGTAAACAATGTTTTGCACAGGGGTTTCTTAAAATGCCTCCCTTACTGTTAAATCTACAGGTGATGGAGAGTTGGGTTCCAAAAACTATTGAAGATTTGCTTGCTTTCATTTTTAAAATTGTGATGGAAGAAAGTCTAGTGTTAACCAGTGCATGTGAATATTACCCCACTTGATTTCCTTGTCACTAAAAGGGGTTATGAAAAATTAAAGGAAGAATGCATATTAAATTATGTCTACTAATGTCCTGGATTAGATACTGGTTAGTTTTGTATTTCTTTGAGTACCTATACCAGGAGTCTTCAAACTTGGCCTTTTATGACTTGTGGCTGAGGAATTCTAGGAGTTGAAGTCCACAAGTCATAAAAGGGTCAAGTTTGAAGACCCTTGACCTATGCAGAGAAAGACAAAGAAATTATACATTAGCTCCCCAAATCTGATGACATTTAGAAATATTTAACCAGATTGTCCTGCTCTTGGACTTCTTTGTGGATGGCCACCACGATCAGAGGACTGGAAACTAAGTCTGTTTAGAAGAAATGGAAGGAAGCTTGTTTGGGGTTGTGGGAGAAAAAAGAGAAGATTTGAGGAAGGATATGGGACCATGATTTACTCCCCTGCTTGGCAAGAAGCCTCATAGAACTTCTTTGCTCTGCTCTTCACTCTACTTGCTGGGTGCAGGGTCTGGTAGGCCTGACGCCACCATTCCTGACTTTGTGTCTCTTGAGGTTGACATTTCGGAGAGTCTACACTTTAGGACTTGTGGACTTTTAACTTTTAACTCCCAGAACTCCCCAGCCAGCATGGCTGGCTGATGAATTCTTGGGAGAGAGAGAGAGAGAGAGAGGGAGGGAGGGAGGGAGGGAGAGAGAGAGAGAAATATATTCACTGAAGTTTGGGTCCTATAGTGGAATTTCCAGCTAGAATGGAAAGAAGTGTGAAGACTAGCGTAGAGTCCTTTCTGAGACCCTTTATCTGGCTGTTCCCAAGATAATGTAGTCAGTTTGGTAGGTTTCTTGTAAATAGGCATGCAGCAATAAAGAAACAACCTGATCAGCTCATGGTGTCACTCTGATTCCTTATGCAGTCCTCCCTAATGTCTGTGGAGATTCTCCATCATCCAGGTCATGGTTGTCCCAAAGGTGCTTTTTCCAAAAGGCAACTGGACTTTCTTGATCTTTGCTTCAAAAACGGGTCCTTCCCATCCATTGATGTAAATGAATTCTATACATTCTGCTTGGGGGGAGGCATCATACTTTTTTCCCTTTGGCAAAAGCCAACTATACTCTCCGCAGCTTTGCAAAGTAGTGTTGATCACTACTACAGTTAGCACTGCTGAAGGAAGCTCTCTTCAGGGTTCTTCTCTCTCTCCCTCCCTCCACTGTCTACCCCAGAACCAGACAGAGAAGAGAAATGCTGTTGCATTGATTGGTCACTTCCAGCGCTTGTTCCTGATTGTCCACGTAGAGAACATCCTGCCTTTTGTCACAGAAGAAAAAGAGTTGGTATTTATCAGGGTTCAGAGCTAGTTCAGCCTCACATGTGACAAACTATTTGTGGAATTGTGGTATTCATAGTCACTTAAATAAGAATCTGTCAACACAAGGCTATGCTTTGTTGCGAAAGGTCTCACAGATTTTTATTTGTTGTTTTTTTTCTCAAGCACTCAAAGAATGATGGATTGGTGGTAATGCAAATTCACTAGCATTTTATATGTTGGTGCCTTCTTCATGGGCAGGAAACACACTCAGTATCATCTTATAAAGTGCCTTGGCTCTAACCGTCTTGCTCTGTGCTGGAAGTGCCTTTTTAAAAATGGTGCGTTGGAAGGAAGGAGGTGGAATTCAAATATTTCCCTCACGTCTTTTTGCTTTGTCAGAGCAGGTGCACATTTGAGATTTTTTCTTCTTCTTTTTTTGCTCCCAGACTAACTGGGACATATGCTTATCTGTTCTTGGTAATTAAAACAACTTGATAAATAACATTATTGGGTTTTATGGCAAGTTAAAAGTTAATGCTGCTTAACAGGATATTAAATACAGATAGCTCAAAGAGCAAAAAAAAAATGTTGTCTCTTTGGAAACAACTTCTGCATTTTAAGTACCTCTGGAAAAGCCACCAGGGCTGCAGAATGGGTGAATACAAATGAAAAAAAAAAAAAAACCATCTTGGGTGTCCCTCCAAGACAGGTGAAGAGTTTTCCTGGACTATGAATGAGACAGAGGACTTTGGCTGTTTAGGAAAAAGAATATTTGTGATTGTACTGAAACATGGAAGGGATATAGTTTGGTCCTTTGCTACTTAAGAGCCATGGTGGCGCGGTGGTTAGAATGCAGTATTGCAGGTGAATTCTACCCAGTGCCAGGAGTTCGATCCTGACTGATTCAGGGTTAACTCAGCCTTCCATCCTTTTGAGGTCTGTAAAATGAGGGCCCAGATTTTGTGGGGGCAATAGGCTGACTCTATAAACTGCTTAGAGAGGGATGTAAAGTCTACATGCTCTTGCTATTTAGAGTGGTACATAAGTCTACATGCTCTTGCTATTTAGAATTGCAACTGTGGTACATAAGTAATGGTGATAAAGAAGAGGTGATTTCACATGATCTTCCTTTCAATAATCCTGACGCATGGTGTAGACTCTCAAGTACTTCATTTTTACTCTGTACTCAGTGGTTGTGCTAATAGTAAATTACCCAGCCATGCCCAGCAACCGAAATAGTTCTGTCATTTAGAACAAAGATGACCAAACAATGTTCTTTGGGGCAAATGCATATTTAACATCTTTAATGCAGCCCATAGAACCTTCTCTGATCACAGCAGCTGAAAAATAGTATTTTCCTATCATTTTGAAGAAGGAAAACATGATAATTGTTAGATGAGCCCTGACAGACCTCCTGGGAAAAGCAGAATTGTGAAAATGTAGTAAAATTAACACTAACAAGTAATCTGATACCTAAATTTCATAACAACATCTTCATAGCATGCACATAGGATTGTAAAATGAGACAGGGCAAAATGTTTTGGGTTCTATACACAAAGTGTTGAAAATCCCTCCAACTGCATCCTACCTCATTGCATTGTATGTCATCTATTCCCATTCTTCATAGAGTGTATACATCACTAGTTGTTTTAGGACCATCCCTAGCTGTCTATATTGTGATTTTATTCTGCACAGTAGCAGAGTTTATGGTGGAAGGTTACAAAAATCTAACATTAGAAGAATTTCTGAAAGAAGTGGAAGCTTTAATTACTCCATCGAAGTTTATAAATTATATTATGGTACAATAAGGCACCCTTGATTTTAAAAAAAATAAAAATCCATTTGTTTAGCAAAGAAAGAAATAAACCCCCCACATTTGCACTGAGTTGATAACACATTTGATAACGTAATGTTTTGATATATCTGGCTAATTATTTCTAATAGTTTCATGATAATATATGTACAGAATCTTTCTCTTGGATGGGTTCCTGCTTAGAAGATCAAAACACATTTCTCTTTGGCATCCTTTCCAGTTTCACAGAATTACTCCAGTTGCCCGTATCTCTTGCCAAGGTGTTTGCGGAACATATTTTGACAGCTTTCTCTCTAAAATTATGACTATTCGTTTTTGGAAAGGGTTACAAATTGTAAATGTGATACATGCTGGATTCCTTTCAGCAGCACTGCAAGTATATAAAATGATTGAAATTTTTGTTGTGGTATTCTCAAATGATACATACTTTAAATCAGAGGTGTCCAGTCTTGGCAATTTTAATACTGGTGGACTTCAACTCCCAGAATTGGCTGGCTGGTGACACCCACGTCTCAAAGTTGCCAAGGTTGGACACCCCTGATTTAAGTTTTCTATTGGCTTATTTCCTGGGTCAGCTGGGCCATCATGCTGCTGGTGGTGAGCCTTCTTTTGGATAAGATTCTACCTTAATTTTAAATTTATTTTCTTTATGGTAACGGCCTGATGTATGTGTGGTGGAGGATCATACTTTTCTTAATAAATAAGCAAATAATAAATAAAATCTTAAGGAGATTACCTATTTCTGTAGTTGAATCAATTAGATTCAAGAACACAGAGAGAGAGAGTTGTAAGCAACATGTTTTAAAAGGCTGTTTATTTATGACAAGTACTTTAGCCATCTAATGAGAAGGAAGGATTCACTGGAGAAGGGCCTAATGCTGGGAAAGATGGAGGGCAATAGAAGAAGGGGATGACAAGAGAATGAGGTGGCTGGATGGAGTCACCGAAGCTTAAATGAAGATGGTAGAGGACGTGAGCTTAAATGGACTCCAGAAGATGGTAGAGGACAGAAAGGCCTGGAGGAACGTTGAGCTTAAATGGACTCCAGAAGATGGTAGAGGACAGGAAAGCCTGGAGGAACATTGTCCATGGGGTCGCGATGGGTCAGACACGACTTCGCAACTAATAACAGCAAAGATTTGTAACTATAAAAACTTAGTAAAATGTCTATATAAAAAAACATTCAGACCCTTGGCAACTGACTTATATTTATGACAGTTGCAGTGTCCCAGGGTCACGGGATCCCTTTTTGTGACCTTCTGACAAGCAAAGTCAATGGGGAAGCCGGATTCACTTAACAACCAGGTTACCAATTTATGCAGTGATTCACTTAACGTCTGTGGCAAGAAAGGTCATAAAATGGGGGAAAACTCACTTAACCATGGTCCTGCTTAGCAACAGAAATTTGGGAACTCCATTGTGATTGTAAGTCAAAGACTGCCTGTACATTCAAGGGAACATCTGAAAGCCTGGTGACAAATAATGCCTTCTACCCAGCTAGTCCAATCAGTTCCTGAAAAATTCACCTTGTTTCACTTACTGAACCTGTGGGGAAAGGTGAGCTGAGGTTATCAATATTGCAGCTAGCCGTGTTCTGTGTTTAGTACACAATTGTATTGAGAAATGTTTTCCATGTGAAGTGTTTCACACAATCATCACTTGAGCGTTAACAGAGGAAAATATGTATGTCCCCAACATGCAACAAGAGGAGGAGTGAGCATGAGCTAACTGTGGGGTTAATATTTTATGCCTTGAAAAGAGGAAAGGGGGGGGTGACCTATGTTTTTAGCTTGTGTGCTTGCACTGATTCATTTCCATGTATTGCTCTTAGTCAATCCCTGAAAGAATGGAGAATAGCTCTAGTTTAGGAGAAATATAAACCAATAGAGGGAACTGTTCCATTTCTCTCTTTAAAAGAACAAAAAAGAGACATGATCTCTCTCTCTCTCTCTCTCTCTCTCTCTCTCTCTCTCTCTCTCTCTCTCTCTCTGTGTGTGTGTGTGTGTGTGTGTGTTTTAAAGATTTTCACTTTAATTATGCAGCACTAAAACATTGACATTAAACTGAATTTGCAATGGAAATTGCTCTTGTTAATTAACTGTTAAATTTATTGTGGCACTGTACTACACACACTTTTGATATTTTTGTGAAATGCTCTAGGAGAGGGGTGTCAAACTCACAATGTCACGTGATGTGTCACGACATATCGTGACTTTTTTTCCATTGCCGGCAATGGGGTGGGCGTGATTTTGGCATGACACATCAGGCCCATGGGCCAGCAATTTGACACCCCTACTCTAGGAGAACTTGTTTATAGGACAGCAAAGGATGCACCATGAAATGGAGGTGTTGAATAGAGAGGCAGCCTTAATACCCTTCTTTAGTCTCTGGAGCTCCTTCCCACTCGAACTGCTGAACTGTTGAAAATTAATGGCACAGATGCCCTAATGTATATTAAGTTTAAGGTGCCTACCAACAACTCCTACAGTGGTACCTTGGTACGCATCGTTAATCGGTTCCAGGAGGTGTGATGAGCACCAAAAATGATGCGTACCAAACATTTTTTTTTTCATAAGGAATAATGTAATGAGTCACAAGGCAGCTGACACCTACAAGTTCTAGCTTGTGCATTGGGTACCAAACAAACAATATGTATTGGGACAAAATTCATTGAGTACAAAATTTGATGAATTTCAGAACAGTTGAATACCAATGTACCACTATATTTTCCACAAATATTCTGGAATAAAAGAAACCCACAAATATTCTGGAATAAAACAAAGCCATGCTGGCTGGGGAATTCTGGGAGTTGAAGTCCACAAGCCTTAAAGTTTCCTAGCATAGATCAGCAACCTTTGTTGTTGGGACATCACCTAAGAGTGTATTGTGAAAGTATTTTAATGAATTGAAGATCACATTTGCACCAAAGCTTTGCACCAAAATGGCCAAACAACTGTCATGCATGTATACAGGTATTTATTTTAGTGTAATCCCTAAAACATACTTCATGTATACTATATACAGGTAATCCTTGAGTTATAACTATTCATTTAGCAACCATTTGAAGTTATAAAGACACCATATTGAAATTGTCCCCAACTTGGTAATCTCCAGACATGTAGGACTACACTGTTCAAAATTTGTGACCATCATTGTCACAGGGTTGGGTAGCAGGATTAGGAAATTTGAATTCAGGAGAAAGTATTACATGTGTTTTCTTTCTGTACATATTAGTATTCTTTTTATCCCTCAGCAAGTAGTTATTTCTTTGGAGTAAGAACATTTGAAAATGAACAAAAATGAACGATGTCACAAGTCTTATGCTGTCATTGCCCAGAATTGCTCTGTGTGAGATGAGCATGCATATAAATATGATTAATAAATAAATAAAATTGCACAAATAAGATAAATTAGGTACATTTATATCATTTACATCAGGATCCAACTGATGAAATCAGGATATTATTAATCAGAATTACATCTGCACCATGCTGTTACTTCATTATGGCTTCTACCAGAACCTATGGAATTATCCCTTTATAAAACATTTGATGATATAAAACTTATCATAAAAGTTAACTGTAAAGCTAATTCTTACATAAGCAGCTGAGCTGCCTGTACAGAAATCTTTCTGTGATCGTTACTCAAAAATGAGTAACTTCGTTCAGTCTTTCTTTGATTTAGCTTAGAGAGATGAATATTTTTAGAATTTATGAGCATGTGAAACAGGGGATTACAAGTGAAACTATTAAACAGTGTTAATGACTACAGCAATATATTACTGAGATTTTTCCCCTTTCATAAATTATAGAGGAAAACATTCTATTTAAAATTAAATGCCCCCAAAAGTTACAGATGCCAAATAAGCATACAAAAATTAAAATATTTTGTCCTAGCAGCTAGATTAAAATATTGCCATATTTTCAAGTAAGGAGAAAATTATTTCTTTTTCTGAATGACTTATTGGAAGACATATATTCAGATTTAAAGCTGAAATCACAATTTCAGGCTTTTGACTCAGAGATGTGAAAAGTTGATTGTCTTGATTATCTCTAGATATTCTTCATTCTGTAAAGGCACCATGGTTGAGAAATTAAGTTCTCCTCTTTAAGGAATTTGTATTTCTCCCATTTTCGATGGGATTTCTGTTGCCTTAAAAGATCCAGTTTTAAGCCTTTGTTTCTGTACATATTAGACTTAGTGTAAGCCCAGTCTCAACTCTGTCACCAGAATCCTTAACTTCAAATAAATTGTCAGGAATAAACAGGGAATTTGGTTGCCGTGACTTGTGAAACTTCCAATTTCATCGCTGCAATGAATTACAGTATACATGGGGCTGCCGTTGACGTCTACCCAAAAGCTTGTCCTTGTGATGCTGCCAAAGGTTCGGCTGATAGGAACCAGTTCATCCATATTATGTTAATTTTGAAATAAATCGATTAGTTCCTCATTTCCAGTCCCACTTCTTATCTTCTAAACCTGTTCCTTCAAGAAAAATGAGGACCGTGGTAAAATCAAGTCTCATCACAACTTTTCTGATGAATGGAATAACATAGTCAGTGATTAAAATCCACTAAAAGAAGGCTATATTCTGCTGGTTCCTAGTGCAGATCATTTACAAAAAAAATGCTTGTTTTTCAGAACTAGGCTTTAAATTGGGCTGAGATGAGACTAAATACTTTGCATTATCTAGGGCAAGGGTCCCCAACTCCTGGTTCCTGGACCGGCCCCCAGCTGCGGCATGTCAGAAACATGTCTGTACAAACAAGTGAAGCCCCATCCATGGGATGCAAGCAGCACATGAAACCATGCCCCCTCCGGTCCACGGAAAAACCTCTTTCCATGGAACCGGTCCCTAAGTGCCCAAAAGGTTGCGGGCTACTGATCTAAGGACATCTGGAGTAAATAGATGATCTCTTCCATTAGATACCATGAAAATTTCACTTAGAGAAAACTGTCCTTCCCCCCCCCATCGTTTAAAAATTACACCAAGTTTTCCCCGACTACTGCCTTCCTTCCATATGGGTTGGGATTTTGGTAGCCATGATGAGTAGGACCTCTGAGAGATACAGTCCCACCACAAACAGAGAATGACAATGAGTCTTCTTAGATTTGTGGTCATAGTACATCTGGAGGGAACAAACATAGGAAGATGGTATTTCATAATGACTCTCTCTCTCTGTGTGTGTGTGTGTATGCACATTGGCTTATGAGAGAAATTCTTTTTTTATTCTTTCATTATTCTAAAAGAGTAATGCTGGAGTGTCCTAAGGTGAATGAATAGGTTACGTTTTCTGCTTTTAATAATCAGGTAGATATTAGCAACAAGCCTTCTGTCATTGGCTGGCCTGTGACATAAACGTGAAAGCAAATGTATGTGCTTATTTTTGCACAGGCCACAAAGGTGTTGAGCTTCACATATGCTGTACAGTGCTCACTCATTTTTACGACTTCAAGTAAACAAGGGAGCCTTTTGTCATAAATCTGGCATTCAGACCGTCTTGAATGCCCTTGGTTAAAGCTTCAAATAATCTGCTGAAACAAGTCTCAATTCTTTGCTGCATGTCTAGGGTAAAGTGGGGGATATTTTATTTATATAAATAAAGTGTTTAACATTTACATTATAGCTCGACAGGCAAAATAATAACGACTGGTGTGGGGAATTTCTGATCCCAACTGAACCTGCCAGGCCAATATGCAGATTGCAACTGAGTTATCTGTGGTCTCCAAGCATTTCTTGTCAAAAAGGTAGAGAGAGAATGTCTTTTTACAAATGCATATTGTGAAATTAAATTTGAGACCAGACTGCACGAAATCACAAGGACTTGGGACTTTTCTCCATAAAAACAGAAGAATTCTTTGGGGAGAAAAGTGATGTATTGGACTTTTGTCTTACAATATTGTCCCTGACTGAACAGTGTTTTTCTTCTTGTTAGTTTCAAAGTAACCCAGTGCTTCATAGTCACATAAAAAATAAAGTTCTCTCCCCATTTCTGTCTCTACCAGCTAGCAAACTGGAGGAATAATGTTCTAAATCCTTTGAAATCTGAATGTAATGTTTGTATCTGTTTAGTACAGTGGTTCTCAATCTTTTTAATGCCGCGACCCCCAACTGGTCGTAAGTCGAGGACTACGCAACTGGTGCAGCACCGTTTGCAGAATGGGACTTTTGGTGGGCTCAGCAGGGCAGAGACAGCCTGGACAATTCCTATTGGCTTTTGAAAGCCAATAGAATTAGACTCTATTCAAGAGAGTCTATTCTATTGGCTTTCAAAAGCCAATAGAATAAAAGGCAGTAGCACAGCTAAGGAAAAGGGGAAAAAAATGGCGGACTGCGTTGTTTGGCGACCCCTGTGAAATGGTTGTTCGAGCCCAAATGGGGTCCTGACCCACAGGTTAAGAACCACTGGTTTAGTACAAAGACTCAAATAGGATTTCTTTGGGGTTGGGATTTTTTTTGGGGGGGAGGAATTACTATTCCTTTGAGTTAAAATGGCCATTGAGGACCATTCATCATGATGAAGGCATTAATTGCATAAATATCTGATTTGCTGATTTTTCATGTTTGCTATCTAGAAATATAAAGATTAGGGAGACAAATACTGACCTTTTTTCTGTTTAGGCCTGCATGTTTTTCCATTGGTCAAAAATAATTCTTAAGTCCTGTTGCTGAAAAACGAGTAGAATTTGCATCTCTTTAAAGGAAAAAAAGAAAAGAAAGGAAACCAAATGCAAATACTTTGATCTTAGGGGGGGAAAGGGGGGGGGTAATGCAAGCAACATTTTTGCAGTTTGCACTCCAGGTATTCAGAGTGTTTGACATGCAATGCATTAATAATCTTTACCAGAACCCTACAAGATTGTTATGCTCAGTTATAATCAGATGGAGAACAGAGGCTGAAGGTTTTTTTTTTTTCCTCATTCAAATTTTTCCCCTTTGGATTCTGAAATTCTGTGTGAAAAGTAACATGGGAAACTGTTTTATGCCACATGTCGGTTTGCCCATTTATCGCTTCTCAGTGGTACTTTTATTATGCTTTATAATTATTTGTATGAGTTGTACTCACCAGATTCTACAAGGCTTATTCTCTCTCTCTCTCTCTCTCTCTCTCTCTTCTATCTGTCTGCCTGCCTATCTATCTATCTATCTATCTATCTATCTATCTATCTATCTATCTATCTATCTATCATCTGTCTATCTAACTATCTATCCGTTGTCCCACCTTTATTATTTTTACAATTAACTCAAGGTGGCTAACATACCTTCCTCCTCCTGTTTTCCTCATAACAACAACCCCATGAGGTGGGTTGGGAACATTTTATTCACAAAAAGGCTCTTCCCCATATGCATATACATTTTTCTTGCCCTCAGTTAGTTTCCAGCATATTTCATTCTATTTAGACATTATGAAAGTACAGCACGCACTGAAAACATCCCAGCTTATTCTGTGTAGATGGGAACCTGAAGAAACAACATTTCATATTTTCTTTCCATCGTATTTGGCCATGTATGGTTATCCTCATTTTTAAATCTGGAAGTTTTGTGGCCCGGGGTTTGACAGCTTTTGTTGGAATATTTTTAACTTCTTTTTATTCAACGTTCCAGATGCAAATACTTTGAAGGGAAGTAAGTTCCTATCCCCGTGAGGATTTACACTTGGAGCCTTCAACATCCCTCCTTGAACAGAAAAGGGATAGACTATAATGAAATAGTTCATGGTGCAATTAAAATGATGTAGTAAAAGAGCAACATGATATGCTGAATTGGAATAACCAAAGTTGATTATAAAGGACGTCAAAATTAAATGCTTGATAGAACTGACATAACAAATTCAAGATGGCCATTTCACGTTGGAGGCAGGATATGTTGTCAATTTGCTGATGTTTTCCAGACAAATTCATTGATAGATGTAATATTTTTTATAGTCTTTCAGTAATTTCTTGCAGGCCCCCACTAGCTTTTCCAGTTAATATGTTTGTAGATAATTTAAAGAGAAAACTCTTCTGTTTCATCATAAAAGATTTGTCTGTTTATTTTGAGTGCATAAATCAGATGGACAAGCCAACATACTTGGGCTTGTTTTTTAAGGCGTTTGTTGACAACAACAGAACAAGTGATCACAGAGTCCGCCAACAAGCACGGACATCAATTATTTTTTAATTGTATAGGAGTACAGTACACTAATTAAAACTAGTATATCTTTGCAATGCCAACGGCAAAATTAATTATTAATTTTTATTAATATTCAAAAGCAGCACAAGGAATACATTAAAAGATTTTGTGGTTGGGGTGAATTTTTTTTTTTTAAAGATTTTTTTAGCAAGGGGGAAGAAAAGAGCTAAATCCGAATAGGTAAAAAAAAAAAAAAAAAAAGACATTGCAGGGATTAATAAGCGTCAAGCGTCTTTTCCCCTTTATACGGTTGAAGACTTCACTTCAATTATTTGAGCGTATTTCCACATCTTGTTATTACTGTTTGAGTGCTGCAGTTTATACCAAAATATTTTACTAAACAATTGTGGCTATATTCAAACCTTAAACAAACCAATGCTTTGACTTCTTTTTCATTCTATGTTATGCAGGGCAAGATGGATTACATATCTGCCAGTTTGGTCCCTAATAGATGTATGTGTGGCAACATTTTAGAAAATTATGTTGTTGGGAGATTGAACAGAGATATCATTTCGTCCTCCTGTTATAATATTGGAAGTTGGAATGAAACTGATTTGGAAGCATGTGGTTGCCATTATGGGAAACAAAAAGTAACTGAAACTCTGAAAAGAAAAATAATTCTAAAAGTCTGGCTAGTGTCTTCCTTCCTTCCTTTCTTTCCTTCCTTCCTTCCTTTCCTCCCTTCCTCTCTTCCTTCATTCTACTCTTCTATCTCCCTCCCTCCCTTCCTTCCTTTCCTCCCTCCCTCCCTCTTTCCCTCCCTCCCTCCCTCTTTTTCTTCACTCTACTCTTCTATCTCCCTTCCTTCCTTTCCTCCCTCCCTCTCTTCCTTCACTCCACTCTTCTATCTCCCTTCCTTCCTTCCTTCCTTCCTTCCTTCCTTCCTTCCTTCCTTCCTTCCTTCCTTCCTTCCTTCCTTCCTTTCCTTCCTCCCTCCCTCCCTCTCTTCCTTCACTCTCTTCCTTCACTCTACTCTTCTATCTTCCTTCCTTCCTTCCTTCCTTCCTTCCTTCCTTCCTTCCTTCCTTCCTTCCTTCCTTCCTTCCTCTTCCTTCCTTCCTCTCTTCCCCTTCACTTCTACTCTTCTATCTCCCTTCCTTCCTTCCTTCCTTCCTTCCTTCCTTCCTCCCTCCCTCCCTCCCTCTCTTCCTTCACTCTACTCTTCTATCTCCCTTCCTTCCTTCCTTCCTTCCTTCCTTCCTTCCTTCCTTCCTTCCTTCCTTCCTTCCCAAGACTTTTTACATTTTCTTTCTTCTTCTGATACTTGCATGCATACTTGCACACTTGTAGTGTCAGACGCTTGGAAGAGAATGATTTTTCTTTTCCTGGAATGATGATGTGATTATACAACACCATTTGTCAGGAACTCTACTCAAAAACAGACAGTCAAACTGATTACATTAAATTTACATTGGCTCACACACTCCCTAACAAACTATGAATGAGTGGTGTATGTTTGTGTGTAAATGCACACACACAAACACACACCTATGCAAATTCATTTCTATGTTCATATCAGCACTAATAACTTTCTGAAAACAGATTGGTTGTAACAAAAGAAAAATAATTTACCCAGGTGACTTTTGAGCAAGGATTCTGGTATAATTTTCTTTGGGTAGAACAACAGCTTGCATTTGATAGGAATTCTCGTTGCGTTCTGAGGTGCGAAGATCAAGACTGATCTCTACATATGCTGGTACATGACAGCTTTTGCAGTTGCTTCTGGTGGCAATAGGAACTGTTACTATTCTGTGTATCACCTTTGCACTCTTACAGTGCTTCAAGGAAACACAACATGCAATTCCATCGATTGAGCTTGTAAACAAGTGGGAACTTTCTCTTCCACCCAGTATTCAACTGAAAAAGATCAAGGATAATCTTGCAGGATTCAACCTGGGGTTCTGTCTTATGAGCTTTCAGACTCTTTCTGGAGCCCATTTTCAGGGAACTTCTCTCTAGCCAACTTCTCTCTGAAAAGCTTGGGAAGACGAAACCACTGATCCCAGTGACCAGCCCAGATTGGATCCTGAAAGAGATCAACTTAACTCTTGTCTGAGTTAAACATTCTTGTTTTGGGGATATCCAGAGGTGTTGATTTTAGATGTTGCTGTTAGGGCAGTTTCTGGAAATGTTGAGGTGAGGGTATGCCATGCTTTGAGTGCTAAGACCTGTAAATGTGTGGTAAGCAAGTGTACTGAACATGTTTTAATGTCTCTGCCTGATTGGAGGCAGATTTAGGTTTTCTAATTGCAAGGAAATTAGATATGTGCTATAAAGCAGTGGTTCTCAACCTGTGGATCAGGACCCCATTTGGGGTCGAACAACCATTTCACGGGGGTCGCCAAACAACGCAGTCCGCCATTTTTTTCCCTTTTCCTTAGCTGTGCTACTCCCTTTTATTCTATTGGCTTTTGAAAGCCAATAGAATAGACTCTCTTGAATAGAGTCTAATTCTATTGGCTTTCAAAAGCCAATAGGCATTGTCCAGGCTGTCTCTGCCCTGCTGAGCCCGCCAAAAGTCCCATTCTGCAAACAGTGCTGCACCAGTTGAGTAGTCCTCAACTTATGACCGGTTGAGTAGTCCTCGACTTACGACCGGTTGGGGGTCGCGGCATTAAAAAGGTTGAGAATCACTGCTATAAAGGAACTCAGCTAAATATGTTTACTGTGCCCTTTTAGATTTTGGTGCTCAGTGTAACAGAAACTCAAAGAAGCTCAGTGTCTTGAGATGCAGGGATCAAGAGATGCATTGGCATTCATACACCATTGGACTTTTAATGCTGAATTTAGAGTGTGTGCTAGCAGAAGACTCAGGTAGCTTCTAAAAAAGAGACACAATATTCTACTGAAACAAGATTTTACCAACCTCGGAAAGATGGAAGGCCTAGTCAACCTTGTGCTGATCATGACTGAACTGCTAGCAGTCAGCAGAATTAGTTGCAATACTGCATTCTAACCACTGTGCCACCACTGCTCTTCTACAGGATATCCAGTTCATTTGTTCTTCTTTGTTCTGAGATGTCCTTCCCTGCTATGAAGGAACGACTGGCACCACCCTATTAGCAAATGAACATTTAAAGTTAATCTACCCTCTATTCTAGTTCACACAGCTTTTTAACATGGCATGCAAAATCAAAACCAAACACATTTCTCCATGATGGCTGTGCTGTGCCACATAGGCCTCTGGTGTTCTGTTCACTAATCACAGCTAAATTCAGTTAGTCATGCCTTGTTCCTCAAGCCATGGTTTAGCATGCTGTGTAAATCAGGCAAAGATTTCAAAGTAACAGTGTCAGGAAATCAAGGCTGTTCAGACTTGTTCCTAAAGTCATTTCAAGATGTTGTTATTTGAAAAAAAGGGCAAAATAATACTTCCCCTCTTCTCCAGTATTTTTAAATTAAACTTATAGTTGGTGAGAAAAATAGATTACAAAAGGAGAAGATGGGTTCTGCTGGGAACAAGGAAAATATACATTCTTGCCATGTTTAGAAATAGCTTAGCTGACTTTCCAAATCAAGCCTCGTTGTTGCTTCCCCCCCCCTCAAAAAAATTAATTTTTATTGTCACCCAAGCTGATTCTTTTTACACTTCGGCTGCTATATAGCCCTGGTATCAATTTTTAAACCCAAATCTGACACACACAAAAATCCTTTCCAAAAAAAAAAACCCACAAAAAAACAAAAAAAGGTAATGACACTTAACTGCACTATTTCAAAAGGTTTTTAAGTGGAAAAAGGTATTTAGTATTTTTAATAAGCATCTTCAATACTATTGAGTTGGTTTCTTTGTTCATATCACAAGATTAATTATGCTGTCAAACACTCCCAAGGCCTGCTTAACAAAGATTCAGTGATATAATGGTTTCCCTCGTGTTGCTTTTTTTTTTTCCTGCATAGCAATCACAATCAAAATTAGACAATTTAAAACCCTTTCACAAGCCGGAAGTTCTGAAGAGGCTTTTAATCAACAAAAGTAATTTTGCAAACAACTAGATGCAGCATTTTTTTCATATTAACTAACTTGGTATTGCGGGTCTCTCTCTCTCTCTCTCTCTCTGTGTGTGTGTGTGTCTATGTATGTGTATTTTTAAAAAGGCCTCCCATATGCTAGAAATGAGTCATTCAGATTTATAAGAATGCAAAAGGAGGATACGGGAAAGGCCTGTCCTCATTTGTTTGGAAAAATGTTTACAACCCACCAACATCTTTTTACTTCTTACTATTTTAAAGCTGTCCAGAGTAGACCATGATGAGATGGGCTGCAAATAAATTTAATAAATTATAATAATAACACCAACACCCAGGTTCTTGGGAAGGACTCAATAGACAGACAAAAATGCTAAATCCTGTCTGAACATCTGGCTGACTGGGCGATGGGCCAGAACACTGGCACCCAAATCAAATAAAATTGCATAAAAAGGGACTTTTGGGTGCTCCATCACTGAAAGCTTTTAAGAAGAGACTGGACAGCCACTTGTGTGGAATGGTATAGGATTTCCTGCCTGAGCAGGGAGTTGGACTAGAAGACCTCCAAGGTTCATTCCAACTCTGCTATTCTGTTTTTCTGTTTTTCTGATATTTTGTTATTCTAGTCCAACCCCCTGATCAAGCAGGAAACCCTATACGATTTCAGATAAATGGTTGTCCAATCATCCAAGCTTGATGTCATAGAATGAATAATATGTTTCTGGAAGGGATTCAACATGTTCTTTTCAAGTGTGAGTACTCTATGTTTGGAAACAATATCCAAAGAATGGCCTCTAGCAATGTTTCCATATCTTCCTCAGGCTTCTTGATTGCCTATTAGTATCATACAAGTCCACAAGAGATTGTTTTTAAATTTAAATTTATTGTTGATTACTGATTGGTCCGGATGATCAATTAAATGAAGTCTGTCTGCAAGAGATAGTCTTAAATGTGGTGGCTCCCACAGCGGCATTATCATTTTCACTCTTGTTTCTTGCTTCTTCGCCATAGATGTGTTAGAAAGCCATCACATCTACATTTTAATTAAGATATCAGTGATGATGCCCCAGCCTGGAACTATACAACCTTATTTGCAGGGACAAGTTATTGCTTTCTTATTTTGCTCATCACCTAGACAGCCTTGGCTGAACTCTAAAGAAATCAGGTAGGACTTGGGTAATGTTTGGGTGAGAGTCCATTATAGAATTCCAAGGATTTCAGCTAGATCAGGAAGGAGATAACCTTGGAAGAGAACAATGACAAATTACTAACATATTGCCAAGAAAACGATATGGAGTATCCATGAAATTACTTGAGTATACTTCAATTGAAGACTTTAATCCAGTGGAAATATTGTTCTATTTGTTTCCTTTGGTTTATTTTTATTCTATTTAATTGGTTGCTTGATTCTGGCATAGAGTTGTTTTTCTTATCTTATGTTTCTGAGAAGAGTTTTATTCACACTTTGATACAGTGCTCCAGAATTCTTTCTGTGACATTGGAATCAGCCATCTAATTATCTGTTGGACTCCTGACAGTGTAAAGTAAGGAAGTAGAGAAAATAATGCAGGGGATGTACATATGAAAGAGTTATAAAGAAAATCTCAGTACCGTATTTTTACGTCTATCTTATACACCCTTGTATAAGATGTTCTGGCATGTGAGTTTCTCTGTGCCGATCAGCTGTTTGGTGGAGTGCTGAACAGCTGAGCCGGCAAATCTGGAAGTTCGACCAGCCGATGATCTTGCCCCCTCCCCCCTCCCGTTAGTGGCAGGCCCAGAGGGGCTTGACCCCTGCACCAGGTGGCATGGCAACCCACACAGGGATGCCCTGGGCTGCGGAGGTTACCATCATTTTTCCGTGTATAAGACGCTGCACTTGTATAAGACACACCTGATTTTTGAACAGGGTGTTTGCAGGAAAAAATAGCGTCTTATACACGGAAAAATACGGTAAGCATTATGAGGTGTCAGATGCCAGTAGATTCAAACTTTAGAGAGAAAGACAGGTTGAGATGTTGCCTCTTCTTCCCAGCCTAACCTACTTTACAGGATTATCGTCAGTTTATTTCAGCTCCTTTCATAGAACTGTGGAATAACAAAATGAATCAAAACAATATTTTTGTGCATTAGAATAGACTGTAAATACATTGAACCAACAAATAAATCTAAAGGGGACAGATAGATTGGCAGATAATGTACCTATGTTGATCTATGTAGACACACACACACACAGAGGAATACAGAGATAGGAATAATGAATATAGTTTAAAGAGAAATGGAATGTATCAAAGAAGAATATATTTCTTTTTCTGATTGGAGTCTTGCTTATTTTTCATAATTAAGACTAGGTGGTCTTGGGGCTTACATGGGCCGCCGTTCAAGATGCAACTTTCTGGAAAGGGTGACTTCAAGATTTGTTTGCTTTAGAATTGAAGTCTCAAAGGTGCTTTTTCAAAAGGCAACTGGACTTTGATTTGAAAGAGGGGTCAAACAGTCCCTCTATATTAAGGCCCTCTCTCAACGGAAGGAAGGAATATGACATCACCTATCTCCTGTTTACAAAACAGTCCTTTCAACAGTTCCAAGAAGGTTCCACGCCCATTTGCACTATTCAGGTGACTCTGAGGGCACAGATAAGGCTCCAAGTGGCCTCAACAACTCTCAGAATGAGTACTAGCAACAAGATGACTGCAAGGGATATAAATTATTTCATCCTCCACCGTTCAGTCAGAACTGAAGAAGCTTCTTGGATGAGATGCAAAACATCTTCAAGGAAAAACAAAGTCCAGTTGCTTTTTTAAAAAAAGCATCTTTGGGACAACCCTGACCTGGATGCCTGAGAATTCTTCTCCATAGACATTTAGAGTTCAAATGTACTTGGAATGAACATTCTTTCAGACACAAGGTTGTCTTCTGTCACCTTAGTTGGTGGTCCTTTTTTTAAAAAAATGGGAGAGACCAAAAAGTATATACAGAGTCTTCTTTCCATGGTCTGGACTTCTGTTTAATGGCAGCATCCTTTGATATCCTACTAGCCATAGAAGTGACTGCAGGACGCTAGGGAGCCACGGAAGTGAGTGGAGTAACAACTCCTGTCAAAAGAAATAATAGGGTCAGAAGATGTAGTTAATGAAGTTATAGCAAGTGGGGTAAAGCACCAATCAAAAGAGGCAACAATCTGTAAATGAGGATATAATTAGCAGGAAGGGGTGAAATTAACATGCTTTGGTTGAAACTCTAGGAAAGCCCGTAATGAAGGAAATGAGTAGGTATCGAGGAAGATTCCAAAAGATAAGAGCAAACATTTTACAACAAAGACTACCTAATTAGCCGGCTGAGAGAGGAGTGAATATTCTTTAATTAGAAGAAAATATGTGATTGAAAGATACTAAGTGCCTTTAAAAAAAAACACACAAGAGGAACGGATAGTAATGAGCTTTAGCCTCAGAGTCTCTATTCCATGCTAAGAATCAGAACTGCTGTTTTGGTTCTTTTTTTTCTCGCCCTCTTCTTCCTGTCTTCTTTCATCTGGTACATGATCAGGGCAACACTGCATTCCATAACTGCAACCAGGCAATTAAACGAAACCTAATCTCCGAAGCCATCATGTTGAATGACTTCCCTGGATTTACTACACGTTGCTAAAGTAAACAATGCAACGGGGTGTCCTTTCAACGGCAGACGGCCATTTGTAAACGTGTAAAGGAGAAACTAGCAATGGAGAGGTATAAGTCCATAGATTCTAGAACCCCGATTGTTCCCCATGAGAGATCTTGAGAAACTTGATGGCTCATCACTCAGCCCAATCGTCAGAAGAAGGTCTCGCTCTATTTGGGGAGACTTTCTCGATTTGGAAATATTTTTTTTAAGAATCACAAGTGAAATCTAGGTTTTTCACAGTAGTGGCTGCTAGGCTTCTGTTAAAATATGTTTTCAATTATCTTCTCATTTCTTTCTCTCTCTTTTCGAGAGAAAGATACTATGGAAAAATACATGTGGATGGAGCGGATTTTGATCAAGGCCTAAAGTCAACAAAACAGTCAATTATTTTCAACATTATAGAATGCGAGAAGGGGGAGGGGAGAAGACCAATCATAAATTGTGCAACATAATGTGTGTGTATGTACACTTGCACACCCTCTTGTTATTTACCGGTAAATGTGTTGAAAGGTTTAATGTTCTCCTGGTTATCGTTTTATTATAATAACAAAAGCAGGAGTCGAACAAACTACAAATGTCTCACTTTTATAGACATCTATATAATATTTCCTTCTTTCTCTCCCAAAACATGCTGAAATATTGATTATCATTAATCTTCCTCTCTCTCCGTTTGGGAGGGGGGTGGGGTGGGAGACAGTGCTCCGGTTATTTAATCGTCATAATTAGCAATCTACCTCATCTTCCCAATCTTAAAAAGCTTCTGTCAATTTTCCTGGATATTTATAGATTAATTTTAATATATAATTTAATTTATTGCTGCATACCTTTTGGCTTGTCTGTAACATTAAAATACTTATGGTACAGAATATTTTAATTAAAACTATTTATCAAAAGAGGGCCAGGTAGCCAGTGTCTTCTGTTTTCAGTAGGGGGTGCTGGCAATGAAAGCGAGCAAAATAATGGGTCAATTAAAAGAACACACATATATACACACACAAAGAATCTAAAGAGAGATTCTTCAGCAATCTGTTTTTTTTTCTTTTTTTTTAAAAAAAATACATATATTGAGAGAGAGAATATGGAAGCTTCCTTTTTTTCTTTTTGTCCTTCTAACAAATGAAATTATACATTTCATTTTTACTTACCGACTTTAGTGTTCAGAGGAATGCCAGTAAAGTGAACAGGATAATAAACATGGTTAGATTTCAGTCCGGAAACGGCACTGAAATTAAGTGCTTTATTACAGCCCTAACAGTAAATCACATCAGTATGAAGAGTTATCTTTTTTTTGTTTACATGATAGGTCTCTTAATTCTTTTTTCACTTTTGATTTTTTTAAAAAAATATATCTCAGAATTGAGAACCAAAAGGCTTAATTTTCTATTCTTGAAATAGATCAGATTCAGAGTCTTGACGTGCCAGCCTATATCTTTACAAGGCAACCGCTATATGTGCTTAATAGCAATTAATAAATCAATGTTGTTGGATACTTCTGTCTGTAATTAATTTGCCTTGATTCTTTTGTGAGATATATAGAAAGCTTAGCTTAGCTTTAGAGATTCTGCTACTTATCAGCCACTCCCCAGCCCCCAGTATTCACATTGCCAAAGAGGAGAATTAGCTGACAGCTTAATTCTTCAGCTAGTATGCAAATATTCTGGCAATAATTCGCCACTGCTTCTGAATATAAGTTCAGGAACATTTCATTATACCATTAATAATAATTCTTCTCTTTCAGTTTCTCCTCCTCCTCATGCCTTAATTCTCTATTTCTGTCACAAAACAGATGGCTTAACCTTAATGTATGCTGAATTCATGGCAAGTGTTTGCCTGAGTCCTATTCAATTAGCATGGAGATTATTGCAATGCGGTACAATATTACAATAATTATTTATGTTAATCTGCAGATTAGAGGGGCCGATAACACCAGGCACACAATAAATTACTTTTGTGCCGAATAACCTCCCAAATTGCTCAGGGACGCATAAAAAGGTCACTCTGTCTACGAATCACGACGGCCTCAGAAAGCTGGTTTGAAGGCTAGTATGGAAAGACACAGAGGTGGAAGGAGAGAGGACACCCAAAATGGTGTGTGGAGGAGAAGAAAAGGAGAGAGAAATGGATGAAGTGCATTTGGATCAAGGGAATCATGGACGATGTTGGAGATTTCAATATCTGGTTTAAGAAGCCAGCAGAAGAGAGTTTTATAGCGCAGAATGTCTTGCTTGCCATTTGAATGTCATTCCTTCCCCTTTACACCTAAAATTAATCACTTAGATTATATGGAGAGGTGAAGATGTCAGAAGGCCTTCATCAAGTCAAAACAGGATTGCAGTTCTACAAGGTGTGAGGTGATCTTTGATGGACCACCCAACTCATGGGTATTTCTGACTTCCAGATTTTGCTGAAGGCCCTGGTGACTCGCAGATCTGACCCCCTTTGCTTGTTCTTAACTGTTTTAAAGAAAGACAATCTGGAGACGTGCATGTTCCGGCAATATAAAAAGAAGCCATAAGCAAAAGCCTTGGGTGGTGGTGTTGTTTTGAAATAAGCTGTTATTATTATCGAAAAGAAGTTACTGTAGATGTGATGTTTTATTGCTAAAAAAAATGCTTAAGGAAATAAAAAAAATCACTGTCAAACAATGCTTTGAAGAGGGGGTTAACGCAAAACAAGTAGTAAATTCCAAGTTCAATTTCAAATAATTCTCTGGAATTATTCCCATGAAATGATATTTGATAAAGAGTTTTATGGGCGTCTCTCATTGCTTCCCTGGCCTCCCCCAACAGGGTCATCCTTAGAAATGGCATATGCTTAATCAAAGAAACAGGAAAAATTGGCGAAAGGAAATTAACACAGCTTCAAAAACAGGAGGCTTGTAGATTTTCTTCTGGTTTGCGGCATCCATGCTGAGCAAGAAACGGAAAAAATGCCATGAAAGAAAATGGACGGTGCCATCTCAGAAGGTGGAAAATACATTTTTAAATATTTCTCCTGAGACTGAATGAAGGCAAATATGAAATAATAATATGCATTTTCTATGCAGAACAGAATATTTTAAAAATGAAAGAGAAGAAATAGTTCATCGCATTCCAAAATTACAAGCTTCTGTGTCTGGGATATCAAAACCAAACCAACGTTATTCGTATCCCCTTTACTGCAAACCTTATTTTGCTCACAGTTTTTCTGAGTTCATGAGCTTAATCCTGGGTAAAATATTCTTAAAAGTGTATATTGTGCAGTTTAATGAGGTCCATAATAAAACATTTACAGCCATCTCTTCAAGAATGACTTCTACTTATGCTCTACCAATCTGCCTGTGTTCTATTAGATAACCCATCAGTGGAACTGTTTGGAGAAAGCTCGACATTCTATTGTCTACCATCAATTGCCAAGGAAAAGTAGTAGTAAAATAAAAGATGGCATGTGTCATTCTGTTTAACCAAACAGCATGCTCAGTACTTTGTCAGAATAGTGAAACTTCTTCTGCATCTAATAGTTTATTATTAAATATAGAAGCAGCCACAGCTTCAAATTTGAAGCTTGTTATGTGATCTCTTCCTCATCATAGAGAAATATTGAAGATGCCAGGAGAATATTACTTTTGAGAATTTGGCTTTGAATTAATAGAAGATGCTTGGCTTTTATGATATAGCTCTGCCTGAATGGACAATGTGGTGTCCCCCCACCCACTTGATCAGAAGTCCAAAATTCTGCATACTGATACCACCTATGGTCTTGGTAAAACCCTGGGAAAAAAAGGAAGGTTTCTTTTTAAGCATATAGAAAGCTCTCCATCCATTGGAAGAAGATTCCTCTCTCCCATAAATATCTGATTTCCACCTGCACTGAGAAACAAGATGCCTTTGGCTCATTCACATTTTTTTTTTTTAAATTGGAATGCCTTTTCCATTAGCAGGAGAAGAAATAGGAAGTGGGCTATTCCATAAAAGAAGGATGGATATCTTATCTCCCTTGGCTGTTGGAGTGCCTGTTGGATTTCTTGACTTCTCCTTCTCACCAGCTGAAGCTCTTGCTTCTAGCTGCTAAAAGAAAATGGGAAATAAGCAATACCTTATTGCTTGTAATTTTTTATCTTATTCTCAGGCTGCCTGAGAGTTGTTTCAAATTTCTCTTGGTGGGATTTTAAGCTGAATGTTGGAAGGGATAGAGAGGGGAGGCATTGCTGCTTTTTGGGATACATCTTACCATTTCTCTGCTGTGGAGGTAGAGCAGGGGTCTCCAGACTTGACAGTTTTAAGACTTACTCCCAGAATTCCAGAATTAGCACCTTAACTGCTAAACTAGAGCCAGTGGGAGTGTCTTACCTTCAGACTTGTAAGATCCTGTTAATGTAGCATAATAAAGTAGAAGTACCTCATCTGGTCTGTTTCTCATCTCATAATCCTGGGAAGGCTGACATTAATTTTGCAAGTCTGAAAGTACATATCTCCCCCTGCTTCCTTCACAGTATGAGAAGATAGAGAGGATGCCTTCAGGACCTCTTTTTCCACCTGTTATGCAACTATGGACTGTGCCCTCTCCTGTTTGAGAGTTCCTTAGGTAGCATCTCTTTGTTCCACATCTATGGCCTTTCCCACTGACCATTACAATGATTTTGGAAAACCTTTAAACTTATCTGAAAATCTGATATGCTAAGAGTCCACAAAGGCCTATATATCAATGTTTAAGTAAGGAAAAGAGTAAGTAAAACTCTAAGGCCAAAAACATCCCAGCTACAGCAACACCTGTCAGGCACAAATAACGAGGAGCATTCATTGAATTCAAAGCACGGAAGAGTTTATTATTGCTACCTATCCACAATAATATACTCACCTAATGGTCAAAGATAAATTGGTGTGAGATAAGGGTTAACAGAATTCATGGAAGCTGGACTTGGGTCTCTTGTGGCCGTGCAATGACTTCAAACTGATGACATATTTAACTCCACTTTCCAGCTCAGCCCAAGTTTCTCCTACAACACCCTTATCAAAGAGCAAAAAGATTAGCCAAAGTAGGTGGGGGGTGGGGGTTCTGTAGCTAGAGATAAAAGCTGCCACCCTTAAGTACTTATTGGAGTAAATCCTGTCATATTTAATGGGACTTATATTAAATAGACAACATAGAGAAAATGGCTCTGTAAAGGATGGTGTTCTTTTAGTTTACTCAAAGGAATGCTTCCTTATGACATTTCAAAGGCCACTTTTTTTGTAAAAATAAGCTAGAATAAATGTTTAATAAGACCTATTATTATCCCTTGAATCCTAGCAAGTCATTCATAAACGCTATTAAATCCTAATAATTATAGTTGTAGCCGTGAGGTTGCTACCTTTACAGCTTTTACACAGTTTTTATTTAGAGATCCAATGGGGACAAGCATACAATTTTTGGAAAAGGCTACCAGTAACATTTTTATTCCAAACAGCATTATGTTAGATTAAACTTCTGTTCCTGAAAACACAAACAGAACTGGAGAGTGAATGCTGGTTACTGAGAAGCCTTTTAGGTCTATATTTCTCTCTGAGGTTGCTTCAATATGTGGTGATGAAACTGGGGTTGTTCTCACCATATGTAACCCTCATTCTGATGAGGAGAAGCATCTGCAACAGATTTAAAGTGATTTTTTAATAGGCTGTAAAACTCTTATTTCTTACTGTTTGGGAGACACCGTGGGTATGTTTGTAGAAACACAAAATGAAAGGAAGTCAAAGCGGATTTGCTTCCATTTATTTTTATTTTTTATTTTTAAAATTTATAAGCCGTCCCGAAGGACTCTGGGCAGCTAACAATAAAAAACACATAAAACATAACAAAACAAACAATGCAAAGACAGTCATCCAGGGGTCAGGTTTTATAAACCCCAGGCCTGCTGGAAAAGCCAGGTCTTAAGTAGCTTACGGAAGACCAACAGGGTGGGAGCGGTCCTAATCTCCGGGGGGAGCTGGTTCCAAAGCGTGGGCGCCATCACAGAGAAGGCCCTCCTCCGCGGCCCCGCCAAATGGCACTGCTTGGCCGACGGGGCCTGAAGGAGGCCGAGCCTGTGGGATCTAACCGGACGTAGGGAACTATGAGATAGTAGGCGGTCTCGCTTCCATCCCTCCATTCCTCTCTTCGTCCGTTGTTCCTCTGTCCTATTTTCTTCCTTCCTGGGGCTTTGTTATTTGAGGGTCCCATGCCAATAAAGGGCTTTATAGTAACAGAATTGCACTAGGAAACAAATTGGCATCCAGTGCAGCTCACAAAGTACAGGTGTGTCACGGACAAATGTCCATCAGAGCCTGTGCCCCAGCATTCTAAACCAAGTGAAACTTCAGGGTGATCTTCAAAAGTCAGCCCCAAGTAGAGCCTCTTGTAGTAGTCAAGCCGTGAAGGGACTAGGGCTTCAATGACTGCCTGAAAGGACTCCTGATCTAGGGCAGAATGTAATTGGCATACCAGATAATGCTATTCTTCTGGTTCTAGTTTCCTGATATGTATCTTCCAATGGTCATCTTTCAAAATAATTTCTTAGATATCCCTTCTTTGCTGTACATTTTTTTTTCCTCTCACAATTAAATTGTGTTCACTCTCTGCTTCCTATACTGGTTTCTAAATCAAGAGATTTCTCCAAACTCTTTTATTGAGTTAATAGTAGAAGTTGAACAGCAGTAGAAATAAAGAAGGTATTTGTATAGCATAATCTGGTATGCCAGTTACATTCTTTCCTAGATCAGGAGGCTTTTCAGGCAGTCATTCAAACCCTAGTCACTTCATGGCTTGACTACTACAGTATGCTCCACTTGGGGCTAACCCTGAAGACCTTAAAGTTGTGGATCTCCAACACTGGAGGTTTTTAAGAGGAGATTGGACAACCATTGAAATGGTATAGAATTTCTTGCTTGAGCAGGACTAGAAGACCTCCAAGGTCCCTTCCAACTTTGTTATTCAGAATGTTGCATTGTTAACATTTTAGAGAATGTCTCTAAAGACTGTAAGAATCTTCTCTTTGAAGGTAATTTAGGGGCTGATCAGTCTAAATTCAGTCCAGGTTGGCCAGTATTAGCACGACTAGCAAGCCACATAGATCACAGGGTATAATTTTCCCCTTGATGGTGTTTTTGCCTTTCTGTGTAAATTCTACCAATCATTTCTACCTTTGTATCTATACATAGAAATGAGTATGTGCATGTTTTCCACATTCCTGATATTTATTGGCAATGCATAAATAGCCAATCTGGGTGTTGATATTTGGAATGTAGCATTTCTGCTTAGCACAGCAAACAGTCATTTGTTCTCTGCTAAATAATGCAGCACAACTTGCTTAACTTCCCAAATCATTTTCATCTCTTTTGCTCTCCAAGATTTGCATGTTAAGTTCTTCTCTTTGCATTTCTTTTCTTGTCCATTCCCTTTAGTCCCCGTGCCCCTCATTTTGCAGCCGAGATCCAAATGAATGGAATGAGTAATATTTGGCTTTCAGAGAGTCTTGGGTTTTTACAAGTGACACATCCATATTCGTCAAGAGTTCCTTGTTCTCCTTACTGTTCTTCTGAATATAATCAGAATAATCTGAAGGCTTTTGTTCTTGACAAACCTCTTCTCAATGCCAGAATAGGTGTTAGGCTTTTCTTTTTTTTTTAAAAAAAAATGAAGTGTAAGATTATTATTTTTTTTAAAAAAAGTAAAACTGAGGCAAAAAGAGGTATATGCTTAAAGGGTGAGGCAGGATTCCAACAGAAGACAGGAAGATATCTTCAGAGCAGAGGAGACTATTCCTGCCTAGAAGCTATAGATTTCCTTTTGCTGTAAAAGGGACTTCTATTTTTCTACTTTTTTGTTCAGTTGCTTTAGAAGTCCTTTGGATGGTGATTGTGAGTTTTTGTTTATTGCAAGTGGGAAGAAGCATTCTTATTTTTTGTCACATGTCTCTCCATCGTTCTTGGACAATCTAATAATGATGTCTTCTTCCGTTAAGATATTTAATTCAGTAGCTGGAACAGTAAAGTGTATAGTGGGCCACAGTTGTAACTGATTGATTGGAGAGTGCTGGCTCCTGCATGAGGCAATCTACGCTATGATTGGTTGCTCTGGATGTAAAGAGGGAGTTTCCCTTTTTTCCCGCCTTTTTCTTCTGTGTGTGCTCGGCATGCTGTTCTGTGATTTACCTGATGGTTTACCTCATGATGTTAGTGAATTCCTGACTAATTCCTGACGGTATACCTCATGATGTTAGTGAATTCCTGACTAAATATCAATGCAACATATATTTATTTATATAAAACTACAAGTCTGGGTCAGCATCTCTGACTTCATTTGAACACCAGCTGCGCAATTCCCTAACACATCTTCACTTGGAGGTGATTGGAGCCTAGGAAAGAAGAGGCAGAGAGCTGGAAAGAGAAGCGCAGATATCCTGCCTTTCTTTGTACAAACACCTCTACTTAGTAAAAGAACATCTCATTCATGTGAAAATTCCATCCAATTTTTCTTCTTTGAATACAAGAGAGAAAGCCATTTCCCGCTCATCAGATTGATGGAGGATTGAAATAAGAACACAGAAGTACTATTCATTCCCGGAATATTTTCCTTTCTAGCTCAGTCTGACTAGCAATGGCTCCCCAAGGCAACTTGTTATTCAGAAATTGACCAGATTTGTTTTCCTACCAGGCCCATAACACTCCCAAACTGCATTCCTTATGTTCACTGACACCAGTTTCTTGTCCATCTGGCTAAGATTCTTAAACCACTACAATTATTTTCTCTTTTTCTTATTGCCCACAGCTTGCCTTCTTCTAAATATAGGGCCATCCAAGCTTGGTATCACTCGAGATGCGACCTCAAAAAATTATTAATGGAATTTCTTTTCGACCAGGACTGAACCAGACGAGGCTTTGAAGATCTGTTGGTAAGGGGAGAGAGTTCTTTTCCTTTATATATATATATATATATATATATATATATATATATATATATATATATATATATATATATATATATATTTAGGGAAAGTGATAAGTTGGAAGAAAAAATGGATTTGTTAGATTAAGGTTAAAATATAATATGCTATTATTTCTAGTAGCAATTAACAGACTTTTCTGATTAGGATTGAATGATGATGTTTTACAATTTGATTATTGATAAGGGATGGGGAGAAAATAACTTTTTAAAAACTGAAATATTAGAGAAGGTTACTGAAGTTATTTGTATTTGTCTTGACTGTGAAATGCTCAATAGAATCAATAAAAGTGATTATTGGAAAAAAAGAAATTGTGGACACAGGGCCAGCTCAGTTATGAAGTGGCTAAACAATGGAGATGCTGGGTATTATAAAAAGACAGGAAATTCTTAACTATTTACTTTGATACTGTTGTGTTTGTACTAATAGGGACAGAAGGAAATTTATGCCTCGGGTGGCTAAATCGCTTTTCATTGTTGGGAACTTTGTACTTTAAGTTTTCTGCTTGTTGCTTTTCCTACTTTTCCCCTTCCCCTTCCCCTTCCCCTCCCCTCCCCTCCCCTCCCCTTCCCTTCCCCTTCAGTTCCAAGTGTAACTAAAAGCCTTCATCAAAATTTTAAGAGCTCCAGAGCTTTTAGTTGTCGCTTATACTGATTTATTGACATTGACATACCCTGCAAATATGAATCCTGATGAACAGAGTAGTAATAGACTAGAAGGCGGAGGAGAAGGATGCAGCAGCAGTGGTGGGATGGAAGTTAAAACACACATGCAGATGCATGCAGACATACACAACCGCACGCACAAACAAACTCCAAAGTACAGTAGGTGCCACATAAGGAGAAACTGCCCACTGATTACAACTCACTAATTTGTTATGCACCCTGGCAAATCAGCAGTGATTCATATGACAAATATGGAGAAAAAATTAACAGCTGTCATGTTGTGATGTGTTAATTTCCTGACATTCCCTGCACTGAAGCCAATTACTGATTTAAGGGCAGAGAGAGAGAGAGAGAGAGAGAGAAAGAGAGAGAGAAAGAGAAGGAGAATGTGTGTCCTGTTCGGGCTTCTAATTAGGATTCTTCAAGACTAAAAGGATGTAGCAAAGGAACTGGGAAATAGATGAACAAGAGAATAAGGCAACTAGCCAGAGAATCCAATTGTACTCTCTTTCTGCCTCCTTCCTTTGCAAAGCTTCTGATTAAATTGTTCAAATGTGTTTAAGCAGAAGTTTCTAAAATATTTATTTACTTTTATTCATGACTCTATATTCTCGTCTTTGGTGTCCTAATTAGGACATTCACCTGAGCCTAGAGTTTCCATTACACTTAGAAGCCAACAGGTCTGGATGGAATCTGAGCATCATACCTGAGTTTAGTTGTGTCAAAGCCATTCATCATGGAGCTTCAGAGAAAAACGAAGCAGGCACCTCGACAACTTCCAGGGCTTCTAAAGTGATGAGCCTTTACAATTTCAGAGACTCTGCTCTTAACTGGAAGGACTTGATCTGGCAACCTCACTTGATACAAACCATCCACAATCCCAAAAGCGGATCTATCAAAGTCAAGGAAGCAGTTGGTGAAGACTGCTCAATGGCCTGCCAGACTTGGAGATAGAGATGAAATTAATTTGCCCTACAATATTTGAGAAAAAGATGACACCGCACTTTCCCCTTACTCTTGCAGTTAGCAGGTTAAATGATCACATATCCTAATTAGTATCAAACTGCCCATGCTAGCTGCAGTGCATTGGGCCAATTTGTTCCCATTGAAAGCCATATGGTGGCTTTATTTTGCATCTCTGTTGCCACAGTCGTGGAAAAATAATGCATCGCTTTCCGTTATCTTTCATTCTTAACTTTAATGCCTACCAGCCAGGCATATCTTACTTGCACACGGTGTGAAATTAGCCTCTGGAGCATTTTTATGGGTTGGATCCTAAGCCCATTAATGGTATGATTCTGATATATCAGTGTGATGTATGTACAAGGGGTGGGTGGGGAATAAGACAGGATAAAGAGATTGGAGAATAGGACTTCTCTCCATTGGAAAGAATTGGAGAAAAACATTTAGAGAACATGGGAGCTGAACACAGAACTTGCCCGAAACTCTTTAAAACAGCCACCTTTTAAAATACACCTTTTAAAGTACATCTTTTTAAATACACACCTTTAAAGAGTTTTAAAATTTAAAAAGGTGTAAAAATTTAAAATGTTACACCTTTTTTACATTTTTAAAAGGTGTAGGATAAGAGGCAGAACTTTTTAAAGCAGCCACCTTCTTTGCCAGAATGGTGCAATTGCCTTCTGCACAGGGCATCTGATCCTGAGGAATAATAAGGCTGCTTTAAAGAGGGAGTGCATGCATTTGCCAATAGACATGCATCATGATACTGAACCACTTCATAATTCATTTGTAACCTATTTTTCCCTGCAGAAAGAAATTCAATTCTGGTAGGGTTATTATGCAAAAAAAAAAACAAAAAACAAAAAAACAAGCCCTCTCCCAAATTAATTATACAGTCACAGAAGACAATAGTATAAAAACAAATTATGTGATAATGAAAATAAACCAACTTTTGCTAGGGACATAGTTAATAAAGGCAAAATTTTCTGACACTATTTTTCTTCCTCAGCTAATATTCTAAAAGTTATTCTATTAACTGTTTAGGTATACAGAGCCATTCAGAGGGAGAAATCCACTGACAAACTAGCAGGAGCCAGGATAAAATTAGATTCCACCCATTTATACACTTGTACTACAGAGACAGGGAAGACCAAATTCATGTAATAATAAAATACAGTGGGGTTCACCTGTTGAGCCCCACAAATTTTAGCTACATCCTGCCCTATTTTTTTAAGTTGTGAAGAGCTCAATTTTATTTTTCCTTATTTGTGTACTGTAACTCAGTAGGATTAGCTTCATTAAATTAGGAATTTAATTCCTCTGACTCTGCCCTATGCTGTAATATATGTGTGCATGTATGTGTATACTATATACCATATCTTTGACCATTAATATTCCCAGTTTAGTAATAAATAAAAAGTAATCTACAAACATGTATAATATATAAAGACAATAATATGAACAACAATAATTTTTTTTCTATTTAAAGGCAAATTTTGCAATGCCAAAATCTTATGTATTTGCTAAATCTCTTGATAAAACGTAGGAGATCTGTACAAATCAGAATCAATCTTTAAACTGATCCAATTAAATTCCCTGCATGGTTCAAATTCATTCTTTTCAAATATTGTCCATCACTTTAATTTTTTTTTAAAAAAAAATAAGTTTTTTTTCTCCCATCTATGATCCTCTGAAGACTGGGTTTGTTAAAGCTTTATCTGGTGCATTACAACTCCGTGGCTCAGTTGCTTGAGAAGGAAAAAAAATGCATTTTTTTTCTTTTTCATATATTGGAGCTGACTCATCTTCATAAACCTGCTCCAGGGGGCAGGATAAAGAGGATAGCCATAGATTACTACATGCAGGATTTATAAAATGAGAAGGAAGAAATATGCCACATTTAAAAGACCAATAGAACGTGTTCCTCTGTCTCTCTCTTTTTCCCTTTTTCTTTAAAATCCCTTTTGCTGAACTCCTGCAGGTGGGTCTATATCACAGCCTGCATTAAAGGCAATTAAAAAGATCACTCTTGTTGCTATATTTCACCTTTTCTCCATATTTTTACTTCCTCGCCAGGATGAATAAATTAATCCCATTAATGCATAATTAAGTTTTCAGCCAGGAGAGGAGGGGAAAAGCTTAACCCAAACCAATTATTCCTCTGTTGCCACTGCTTCCCTTTGTATCACGTGATTTTAATTGTTTCCATCTGACCAGGTGACTGGGTGGCTCTGCATAAGAGTAGAGAGGAGGACTGGGAAGGGAAGACCAAACATGCAGATTAATTTTATTCTTTAACCTTCCTAATGTGTCTGCTTGCTTGCATCGTGCTGCAGACAGCAGATCATCGCTTGATTTATTGTACTGACCGTTGCCTGCATCTCTCAGGCTAATGACACATACACTAAAGTCATTGATTTGTATGAATAGCCTCCGCTCTCCATTTATCACAATTTAATGTAAGAGTTTGCAATGCATAAAAAAAAAAAAAATCACATGGGAAGCATGGACCCAAGGGCCTGGCCGCTTAGCAGTTATGAATCATTTGCTGCCTTGTAATATATAGACTGTTCTTTTCCTGAAAAATGCCCTATAAGGTCATACTTCTTGAGAGAACATCTGAACAATTAAACCCCAATGTAGACATTTTAAGGTAAAACATGTAGGGAGTACAAGTGAACAGAAGCTTCCTTTGTGCCCTCTCTCTGCCTCTTTCATCCTTTTCACGTACTGTACCGAGCCATTTTCATCCCCCAGATGCAGGCAAAGCGATACCTCTGCTGATTTTGCTTAGGACTTTGTTGCTTGTATAAGGTATAATGTTGGCCCTTAAGCTTTATTGATTTGCCTTTGAACCCAGCAATGCTCTAATAAGGATAAGTCTCCTAGGAGTTGGCCAATCACCTCTCCCTGAAGGTCATTTACTTAAGATTAGATCTTCTCCACAGATCCACCCAAAAGAAAAGAAAACAGAAGTCACTGGCAATTATTTGGTAGAAATATCAACCAGTAAGAATGGTACAGATCTGTAAGACCCCCTATTTGCATTGACTTATTTGTGGTTTTGCTCAGTTAGCATTTATTTCCCCCCAATATATAACAGCTTAAAAAAATATGAACTCGCCAGGCCTTATATTAACTGCTATCTCTTCCTTCCTGTAAGAAGACTAGACTTCTTAGTAGTCCTTGATTATGACCACAGTGGAACCCCAAATTCCCGTTGCTAAGCGAAATAGATGTTAAATGAGTTTTGCCCCATTTTATGGCCTCTCTTGTCACTGTGGTTAAGGGACTCTGTCTTCCCCACTGACTTTGCGGGTCAGAAGATTGCAAAAGTTGATCACATGACCCTGGAACACTGCAACCGTCCCGAATACACGCCAATTGCAAGCATCTGAACTTTGATCATGTGGTGCTGCAACAGTCTTAAGTGGGAAAGTCCCTTTTTCAGTGCCGTTGTAACTTTGATAGGTCACTAAATGGATGGTTGTGAGTCAAGGACCACCTGCAGTCATGAAGCCATTTACTCCAGCAGTTTAGCATAGCTGAAGTTCTATTAGTTCCATTGCTAGCATGCCCAAAGAAATATCCTAAGCAAATTCTGAAATCAAATCTTCCCATTGATATATCTGACTCTTCTAAGGAGTAGGAATTGGAGCCCTGAGTCTTGACTTGATTGATGATCTCCACATGGCTGAGAGCCCATTCATGTCCACTGGTCGATTTCTTTTTTCAGAGGTCTAACTGAACATGCAAATGCGGGGAGGCAGATAAATGTCCTTTGTGCATCTGAAAAGCACATCATGTTCATCCAGCATATCATCTGCAAGATTTTGGAATTCAGGAATCACTGGTTGTTAAATGCGGACACCATTGCAATGAATAAATTTTACATAATTTACATAAGGTACATGTCATTGCTCAGCCCAAAAGTGTCCTAGGTTGGACCATAGATACCCATCTGGGAAAGCATGGACTGGGTTGGCTATCAGAATAGTTCTTTGAAGATTTAGATGAATTTAAGAAAATGACAGATTTTTCAGTCCTGAGTATAGACTGCTTACCTCTCATTTAGAAAGTGGCTTAAGGCACTTTTGTCATTTAAACAATCTAAGTAATAACTAGATCATTTGGTTTCTTTTTACAACAGTCTTAAATTTATACTGCTAAAGTTTTTTTAAATGCTTATCTTTAATTAATTGCTATATTGTTCACAGTCTAATATAATTAGCTTACAGCTGTGCAGAATGGAAAAATATACGAATGTGAAATCTTTAATCAAGTTGAGACATAGTGACTGACAGCAGTCAGTTAGGTTGTATTATTTTTGAATTCTGTCTTTCTGACTTCCTTCAAAATCTTATTACAGTATGTGTGTAGGCTGAAAAGAAAACATCAAAACTATCATAGCCTCAGCATGATCTTGGAAATATCCATTAAGATTTGGTGAGAGCTGAGATTAAAAAATTGGTGCTGTGCACAAATGATCTTTAGACAGTATAATAATAAACATCTGTAATACAGATGCAGCACTTGTCTGAAAGCAAATACAGATGCAGTGTGAAAAGTATTGGTACATGCACAGGATTTGTCTCTGGTCCTTTAGGTCGGATGTAATTCTTGGAGTTACTTCTGTCCGGTAATCATTTGACGTTACAGTGGCACAGACTTTCAGGCCGGATGTAAATATTATTTTGATTCAACCTCAATTGCTTCCAAAATTGCTTCTTTCTTCTCTATAAACATGCTTCCAATCCTAAAATGCTTTCACTTCAAGTCTATCCTGGTGTTTGTAAACTTGCATTACTGAATCTTATCTTTAAAATGGAGCTATGGCATTATAAAATCTCTGCTCTTGATTGGGAAGAAGCTGAATTGCTGTTGAAATGTTTTCACAGAGAAGCTCCATTTAGATCAGAGGTCTTCAAACTTGGCCTTTTTATGACGTGTGGCTGAGGAATTCTGGGAGTTGAAGTCCACAAGTCATAAAAAGGGCCAAGTCTGAAGACCCCTGATTTAGATGAACTTATTCATTTCATGTAAATGTGTAAGCTAGATTTTGCATAGCTTTGCTCTCATACTATGCAAGGAAAAGAAAGCTACATTGGGTGCCCACATATACAGGTAGTCCTTGACTAACAGCCATTTGTTTAGTGGGTCTTTGAAGTTACAATGGCTCTGAAAAAAGCAACTTACGGCAGGTCCTTACATTTATGACCACTGCAACATCCCCAGGGGCAAGCAATCAAAATTTGGATGGAGCAATCAAAATTTGGGTGCTTGTCACCCGGCGTGAATTTACTACGGTTGTAGTGTCCTGTGATCACCATTTGTGATCTTCCCTGCCAGCTTCTGACAAGCAAAGTCAATGGGCGAAGCCCATTGACTTTAACGATCCCATGATTCACTTAACAAATGATGTGACCCAAAAAAAGGTCATCAAATTGGTGTGACTCATTTAGCAACCGCCTTGGCTAGCAATGGAAATTCTGATCCTAATTTTGATTGTTAAATCAAGGACTGCCTGAATAGCACTGGCTTCACCGGGGGGGGGGAGCAGGAGGGGACCCAGAGAATGCAATATATTAAACATGCACTGGACCACGAAAAGAAAAAGTAATATTTTTTTGCAACAGTTAGGCACATACTAACTTATGCACTGGCTTTTATGCATATCTCATGGAGCCGTTTACTCTGCAATTCACTACAGATAGTTTCTGTGCATTAACTGCTGCCATGTGAATGGGTGTTACTCTCACTATCCAGCAAGGGTTTAGAAAAAGTCTCTTTCATTTTGAAACTCTTACCAAAAAAAAAAAAAGAGGAAAAATGCGTATCATGACAGAAGCAATTCATTTTCATATATAAATATATTAAGTTGAGAAATTTTATAACTTTTTTCTTGCATGTTCCTACGCTTGTAGAAACAGAGAGCTGATGAAAGCAAACACGAAACTAAATATATAAAAACAAAAGGCCCATTTGATATGTTATTTCAGAATCAAGAATGAAAATGATACCTCAAAGAAAATAGCACAGCAGAAAGAAAGGAAAGGAAAATTCTCAAATCTGGTATTATGGTACTTGGTATTGTGTGTCCAAATTCCTTCTGTGTCCTATCACGCTTGGCCAATAAAGAATTCTATTCTATTCTATTCTATTCTATTCTATTCTATTCTATTCTATTCTATTCTATTCTATTCTATTCTATTCTCCGTTCCATTCCATTCCACTCCACTCTACTCTGTTCTATTCTATTCTATTCTATTCTATTCTATTATCTGTTTTTTTTTTATTTTAATATAATGAGAGAAAAGCTGACAACTCTGCACTTGCAAAGGAGGATGTGCTCCTTCTTAGGAAACATGTAGGAAATAGCAAAATTACTTTAGAAAACAATCAAGACCTAATGGTTTAGTACAACCTTGGCAACTTTAAAATCTGTGGACTTCAACTCCCAGAATTCCTCAGCCTTCAGATCTTCTATGTATAACCAAGTTCAAAATTTGCTTTCTGGAGGTCAACCAGTTATGAAGAATCTTAAGATTCTTTTAAAAGAAAATTAAAAGAAAACCAAAACAGAAATCTGTTAGGAATATCTGTGGACAGAATGGTGCCATTGTGATGGGGAGGGTACATTTCAACAAATCAGCCTTATTCAGTGTATGGGCAGATTTGTATTGAACTTAAGGCTCCTTTTCAAATCTTGGGATAGAACTTGTGTTTAACCTACTTGGAAATGTCAGACAACTGCGTTCAAAATAAAATGCTCTAGCTGCACAGTATAATCTGTCCTCTAGAAAATTGTTCAGGGACACACTCAAGCAAATCTTAAGAATGAGTAGAGTAAAATCTTGCATCAAAGTTGTAGATCAAATGCTAAACTACATCAAACTCTTGATGATTTGTCACTTGTCTAACATAATAAAAAAAATCTAGTGGATAGAAAGGGCTAGGTGTTTTCTGCAATTGTATTGAGATGGAGGCATAACAAGAAATCACACAATGCCTATTGTTTGGAGAGGAGTCTTGTTCTCATCATTGGTGGTCTCTGGAGTGAATCTTCCTTGATAGGCTCTCTAAACAGAAAGAAAATACCACAGGGTTTAAATTTGTGTTAATTAGTGGAGACACTATTTTTTTTTAAAGAAAGAATCCAATTATATGCCCAGTAAAATGAGCATTTTATCACCATTATAATTATTTTGTCATTATTTATAAATGCTTCATTCCTGACTTCTCAAAATAGTACTGCCACTATTCATTTTCTTAGTAAAAAGACTTTGAGCAGGCAAGCTTCTTATTTTATTTAAAAGTGGAGGAGCTGTATGGTTGGGGGCAGCCTGCTTGAGGTACAATCTGACTACTCAGGCCAAGCTACTTTGAAAAACCAACAAGGTTGTGAAGCTTGGGCTTTCCAACTGATAATGTGCGAATGTGCCACTGACCTGTTATAAAACACACAGCTCTTATTTCACTCCTTGCAGCCACATTCAATTCACTATAGCAGAAATATCTTATTTAATAAAATCATCTTTAAAGTTTTCCTTTTCTGAAAATTTGAGCTCTCATATTCATACTTTCACCATCTCCTAATCAACTATTGATGGCAGAAAAATGAGGAAGGCCATTCCCAACAAATCAGAAAGGGTAGTAATTTGTCTCTTTTTAAGGCCTTTCTCTCACCCCTTTGTCTTCTTCCAGTTAAGGTCATTGTGGTTGTTACTTTAGTGTTCTGGAGCAAGTAGCAGAACTTGAATATTTTACTTTGGCATTTATTTGGTCCATAAAAATTAAATGGGATTCCTTGCCATCTTCCAGGTCTGAGAACTTCTCTAGAAAGCAATTACACTCAGTCCTTACCTTGACTACAGGCATTAGGAGAGGAATCAAGTTGTAGGAACTGAACAACAGCATTTACTTGAGACAGAATAACAGAGTTGGAAGGGAACTTGGAGTCTTCTAGTCCAACCCGCTGCTCAGGCAGGAAACCTTATACCATTTCAGACAAATGGCTGTCCAGACACTTCATAAAAACCTCCAGTGTTGGAGCACCCACAACTTCTGGAGGCAGGTTGGTTCCACTGGTTTATTGTTCTAACTGTCAGGAAATTTCTCCTTACTTCTAGGTTGGATTTCTCCTTGAATAGTTTCTTGTCTTGCCTTCAGGTGCTTTGGAGAATACATTGACCCCCTTTTCTTTGTGGCAGCCCACAAAGATATTGGAACAATGCTATCATATTACCTCTAGTAGGAGATGATGTAACAATCAAAATAGCAGCCAGAAGAGTCAAAAAGTTGTTGAACAGGATCCATTCATTGGCACATTAATTAAATAACCTCTTGTAATTGCTTTGTCTGTTGCAAAAATAATAAAGGGGGACAGCCTGTGTTGAGAAGATATTGTACCCCCAAATTAAAAGAGATCTGGTAGCATTTTCAGATGAATACATTTTATTGATGATCATACAGCTCCCTGAGGAAGCTGTGCCTTTTAATAAAACCACTAAGTTAAAAATTTTAAATTGCTACAAATCACACTGAAGAGGGGGCTCAGGACTAAATTAATCTGAAGAGGAGGCTCAGGACACCTCAGAAAAAGCTTTGGCAGTTGCTTCTCAACATCCTCCCTAGTCTGAGATGAGACTCTCAAGAACAATTTGCTGTACAAATCAAAAGCAACCTTGAGAAAGAAGACATACTGACAATTAAATTAGATTAGATTACCTATTGTAATTTAGAAGTATCATATTTTGGATAGCTAAACGGAAAGATCATAGTGAGGGAAGTTACCATTCAGATTAGATTATTTAGATAAATAAATAATCATTAGAATAGTAGCATTTGGTGAAGGGCTGTGATGAATGTATATTCCCCTCCCTTTTCTTGCATCTAGAATATATTAAGGAATGAGCTCCAGAATGACCACAGACTGATTGTTCAAACCGGTTGTTTAGGATTTTGCCGATGTCTTTCATAATATTCATAGCCTTCACCTCCCTGTAAATTTTCAGCAAGTCATTAAAATTCCTAAGCTGTAATTAGGTCTCTCCTGAAAGCTATGGAGGTAGTTTCTGTATATTAGCAGTGTATAAGCGTCTCTGGGGAAGTGCAAGGGCGGGCATGCTAGTATTCCTCTTTTGTGTTGTAGAGTTTTGTTCTTTGCTCTCCTATGCTTAGCCTAATGACTCCAGGAGGCTTTGAGAAGGTAGGAACACAATTATCAAAGACCTTTGAATAATCATTTGATCGTTTGCTACTTCAGAGCGGCTACAGCAGCTGCTTTTGGTTGCAAAGTTCCTCCCCGTGTTCATCGGAGGTGATCTCTGCATTATATTGCAGGGATATTTTTTCTGGCATGCACCCACTTTCTGCTCCAGTTTTGCAGATCACCAGGGGCATGAGGGCTGTTTAAACTTTCTTTTGGTTTGGACCATGTCTAGATGTACCAGTCTAAGATACAGGAGGCCCTGGACAGACTTGAACACTGGGCGCTATCTAACAAAATGAAATTCATTGGTGAAAAGAGTAAGGTTCTACATTTAGGCAAGAAAAACCAAATGTACAGGTATAGTATAAGGGGTACCTTGCTCAATAGTAGTAACTGTGAGAGGGATCTCGGAGTCCTAGTGGACAATCACTTAAATATGAGCCAGCAGTGTGCTGCAGCTGCCAAAAAAGCCAACACAATGTTGGGCTGCATTAACAGAGGGATAGAATCAAGATCATGCGAGGTATTAATACTATTCTACAAGGCCTTGGTAAGGCCGCACTTGGAATATTGCATCCAATTTTGGTCACCATGATGTAAAAAAGATGCTGAGACTCTAGAAAGAGTTCAGAGAAGAGCAACAAAGATGATTAGGGGACTGGAGGCTAAAACATATAAGGAACGGTTACTGGAATTGGGTATGTCTAATTTAACGAAGAGAAGGATGAGGGGGGACATGATAGCAGTGTTCCAATATCTCAGGGGCTGCCCCAAAGAAGAGGGAGTCAAGCTATTCTCCAAAGCACCAGAAGGCAGGACGAGAAGCAATAGATGGAAACTAATCAAGGAGAGAAGCAACCTAGAACTAAGGAGAAACTTCCTAACAGTTAGAACAATTAACCAGTGGAACAACCTGCCTCCAGAAGCGGTGAGTGCTCCAACACTGGAAGTTTTTAAGAAGAGACTGGAAAACCATTTGTCTGAAATGGTACAGGGTTTCCTGCCTGAGCAGGGGGTTGGACTCGATGACCTCCAAGGTCCCTTCCAACTTTATTATTATTATTATTACTAATATTTTAGGTGGAATACCTCATTTCTCCACTTGTTCAGTCACTAGGTCATGTTCGACTCTTCGTGACCCCATGGACCATAACATGCCAGGCTCCCCTGTCCTCCCTTGTCTCCTGGAGCTTGCCCAAATTCATGTTCACTGCATCGATGACACTATCGTAGACCAAAATAGATATTTCTCTGCTGTAACTTGGCAACTCCCTGTCATTCGGGCCACAGTGAGAACTGTTGCAGTTGCATGCCAAAGAGAAAAACAACGTGAGTCCTGATAGAATGACTTTCAATAAAGGAGAATATTTGTAGCTCAGGGTAGAAATGAGAGGTCCTTGTTGGTCTCTGAGATTGGTTGTATTCTTGCAGAAGTTTCATTACCCATCATCAGGTAGGCAACATCATCAGTGCTAGTAAGGAGCACGGTTTGCTCTCAGTATATATTCTAGTGGCTTGCCCTATGTTGGTCTTAGAGATTGTTTGTTTGGCCTGTTTGCTGTTGGCTTCTTTGGCATTTCCTTGATTGGGGTATTGTTTACTTGATTGATGATCTGATGTTAATCTTGGAGTTAATCTATGCTTATCTCAGTGCTGATTGCTGGTAGGGAGTGGCTTTCTTGATTCTTATGTCCAGAAGGTGGTTTTTCAAAAGGCAACTGGATTTTGTTTTTCCTTGAAAATGTTTCGCTTCTCATCCAAGAAGCTTCTTCAGTTCTGCTTGCCTTTTGAAAAAGCTCCTTTGGGACCATTATGACCTGGATGACTGAGAATCTCCATAGATATTTGCTTCTTATGCTTTTCAGGCATGGCTGAAAGCAATCCTACCAATTCTTTCCCATCTTGTGCTTCTCATTGCAGAGTGGAGGCACCACTCTGTCCTTCGATGAAACACATTCAAAAAGAATGATTACTTTTCTCAGTTATATGAGAAATCTATGCAGATTTCATCAATGAACCAATTAATTGATGGCAATGTTCAATTATTCAATTAAGATTTCTTCAGCTCAGTGACAGACTTAATATTACCCATTTAATCAATGTCATCAGTTTTTATTTGTTTGTTCTGCAGTATCAATATTTCATCCTTTCTCCCCCATTGTAGCCTTGCCGTAAGGTGGTTTAGGCAGAGAAAAACAGAACATTTCAAAGAAGGATTGTAGTACAGATCTGAAGCTGATTTGGCCTTTACTCAAGTCTTGTTCTGAGCTTTGTAAAGAAGAAAGAAAGGAAAACTTTGGAACTGTGATATTGTGTCTAAAGGTGACATTAGAGTACTATTGTTCCATTTTAGCAAATATTTTTCAAGAGACATAGTTGTGGTTTAATGTTTAGATTCCTGGGTGAGAACTAAGAAGGCCAAAATTCAAATCCTGGGCCATAAGAAAAACGTGGAATTATTCAGCCCTTTCTCCTTCAGAAGGATGTTGTTACAATAAAATCAGAGATAAGAAACATGTATGCCATTCTGAGTTGCATACAGAAAAGGCAGGATATTGCTATAATAAATAACTCCAATCATATCAGCTGAAAATCCTACTGTTATCTCTTGACTGACCTCCCTTTGAGCTACAGATATAAACCTTGGTATCCTTGGGTTAAGAGAGGAAAGATACTCAACTTTAGAAAGTGGTTTATGGAGGAATATTTGCAAAACAGGAGAGTGTTATCTCTTTTCCAGGTCTTTATCCCATCTACAACCCAGATGTAGTTTCACCATCTTCAGCAGTCTCATGCCTGTGATTTTTGTTTAGGCCTAACAAAGTAGTAGATAATGAAGATGGAAAACCAATAAGAGAGGGCGGAGAAAGCTATAACAAATGGTTTAAGATGGATTTGGTGTGTAATTACTTACATTTTTCCGCTAACTACTATATAAGCAACCCATTTAACGAGGCAAATTGGTCTCTGGAAGATGCATTCCACTTGCCCAAAATTTCTGCATAGGCTGATAAGACAAAACTTTGGGGAGGGGCGAGTTGTATATTTGTGTGTATACGCTTTTCTTTCTTTTCCTTCTCCTTTTTTTGCTGTGTTGCAGTCAATTTTCCAAAGAGCTCGCTTTGCGAATATGTGATTAATCATATGTGTGCTGGACTTGCCAATAAATACCAAAACCTTAAACTCTTAACAACTTCCTCATTTTGTGTGGTCATTCCAAATAGCTAACAACCAGAAATAGTCAATATATGCTAAAATCAATATTCCAGGGGGGAGGGGTCTCTATAAAAGATTGATTTTGCTCTCTGAGGACTTCATTTTGCTCATCAACAAAAACACATTGTCTTCCATAAATAATTGAATGCTGGTGAAACATTAAGAGTTCTCAACAGGGTGGATTAATCAGTACCTTTAAGGGGGGGATTCTTATTTTAGTAAGTTGCAAATTTACAAATAGTCCCAAAAGGGATATGGTGCTGATTCAGAAGCATTTAAAAACAATTAGGTTGAACCTGAAAATTAGAGAATTCAGTCCTAGTTTCCAATGAGTTAATAGACATGAGATTAGTGAACCTTAATGAAGAAAATTGTCTCTTATGAGCTAAGTAATGCTAAACATTTTTAAAATATGGAAAGAGGCGGGACCCATAAAATGAGTGACATTTTAAAAATAGGATTTTCTAAATTTCCTTTTACTCGAGTATTTAAACGCATGGCTACAGTTAAAGGGGAGAGTTAATTTAAGGTGGAAATCACATTTATTTCTTTTTTCCATGGTACACAGTACCTGTTGCTATTTTATTTATTTATTTCTTTTTGAGAAAAGTGTAATTTGCCCAGAGAAATTTTGAAATTGATTAAATTGTAAAAAGAAATATGCGCTACTCAACTGCTTTAGATTGTAGTTGTCACTGAATAAGTTGAATATAGATGTAAAATTCTCATCAATAACTGTTTTGTTCATTCTGTTCATTCTTCATGTTATTGTTAGCTGCTAAGTGTTTTAGGATTTTCTTGCAATTTTTAAAATGCCTTTCTATTGTATTGCTAGTCTTAATACTGTGTTTGGTCTTGGACTATAAATACATTTTGATCAGTGGTGGGATTCAGCTAGTTCGCACCAGTTTGGCAGAACCAGTAGCTAATTTTTTGTTGCCCAGGCCCAGAATGGACTTACGGAAGCAGCACCCATACAGAGAACCGGTTGTTCACATATTTGAATCCTGCCACTGATTTTGATTGATTGGTAGCTACAATTTTTCCTCATTTAGCCCAGTTCATATAAATCTACATAGGAAACTACACCAAACTTTACTTCCAAATGCATATTTTAAAGCCAAAGCAAAACTCCCATCAGAGTATTTGCAGAAACGGGAAATCAGGTAGACAATTCAAAGTTGTTCCATATGCTGGTCTAGGGAGCTAAATTTGGCATTCTTCAAATTCTCATTTGTGGAAAAGAGAAGATATTCAGGAAATCCAGAAAAAAAAAAGAGTTAGGAAATTCTTCAGAACTGAATTATCCCAATCACCACAAATACATAATTCTGGCATCTCTGATGCAAAATTCCTTTAAATATGGTATTATCTCAAACTGTACATTACTACAGATAAGAGTTACAGAAAAATAATGAATGAGTTCAATACTTGTATTAACTCACAATCCTGAGTGAATTAAATGCAACTGAGTAAATCATGAAGTAAGGTATAATTTACCGTGCAAACCTCCCAAAACTACAAAATTGCATTCGTATTGGAATACTCATTAGTTACAGTTCTAACAGGGGCTTTTCTAATAAAAAAAATATTTTACTGCATTTTATGTGACTGTTCGGCATACTGATGACTTTCCTCTCTAGCAAAGTGTTAGCAATGGTGCAACCTTAATATCTTAAAATGTTGCAAAAATGGGGAATGTTGATGTGATGGGGAATGAAAAAGGCTTTGTTCTTCAGAAATCTAAAAATAGATGGAAAGGGTCTTACTATTCATTCTCAAGAGTATTATGGATTTTTGGCTGACATTAGTTCCTCTGAAGTGAATGTCAGACTTACTCAGAGCAGTTATAAAAAACAAAGAAAGCTGCCCTGTTACCATTATTAGAAGGGCAAGACAAATGAAATGCCATGATAACCATTAGGAGAGAGAGAGAGAGAGAGAGAGAGAGAGAGAGAGAGAGAGAGAGAGAGAGAGAGAGAGAGAGAGAGACTGTAAATATATTTGTATATTATCTGGTAGCAAATAGAGGGTTCCGTGTTAAAAGAGGGGATATCATATTATATCCTTAAGGACACTCTTTATTAAATCTACCTGTTTGCTACAGGAGGATCTACTATTGTTTATTGCACACTTTAGAGCAGAGGTGTCAAACTCAATTTCACTGAGGGCTGCATCATCACTGCGGTTGACCTCGGAGGCTGGGGGGGGGTATAGCCAGAGTGGGTGCAGCCTACTGGGTGGGCGTGGATGGAGTGGGTGTGGTCTATTGCGGTCTATTGGGTGGGCATGGCCAGCTCTACATCGTTTGCGTCAAGGGTGCCTGTGGGGGCCTGGGCAGGAGTGGGACAGATCTGAGGGTCTCTGACAGAAGGGGGGGATCAGGGCAAGTGCCAAGGCATGGTCCACCATGGCAAGTGCCAAGATGGCCACCACAAAATTGTACATTGGCTCCTGGCTGGCTGGGCCAGGGCCAAGGCAACGGGGGCTGTTCCCTCACTGTTTCCAGGATGGCTTCGCGGGCCACATGAAACCACTTTGCGGGCCGCATCCAGCCCCTGGGCCTTGTGTTTGATATGTCTGTTTTAGAGAGTTCAAATATATTCAAATATAATAAGATAGTTTAGTATAAATATGGTCTCTGCCTGGAGATGAGGCCTGTAAAATTGGGAAAAGATTACTAGACATATACGTTGCAGGAAATAGATTTTTGCTCTTAAGAAGGCTTAAGGTAAATTCAATCTGAATGCAAGAAACAGGGAGAAGAATTAAGGGGGAAATACTGTATATTTTGCAGCTGCCAATATATTAAGAGGTCTGTTCTGTAGACGCCTTTGGTACCACACCAATTCATTTTGGCTAGAGCTTTGCAGTGCCTTAGCCTGAACCCCACATCTTTATCTCTCTGTGCGTATTGTGTGTTTTCCAGAGCACTAAGGGTAATTAGCATGGGCAGCCTGAAAGCAGAATGCCTTTTGTTATTCCAGCCTTCAAGACAGTTGTTAAGTGAGTTTTGCCCCATTTTACTACCTTTCTTGCCACTGTTGTTAAGTCAATCCCTGCAGTTGTTAAGTTGCTAAGTGAATCTGGCTTCCCCCATTGACTTTGCAAAAGGCGATCACTTGTCCCTGAGACACTGCAACCGTCATAGATACGAGTCAGTTGCCAAGTGCCTGAATTTTGATCTCGTGACCATGGAGATGCTGCAACAGTCATAAGTGTGAAAAACATGTGTCACTTTTTCAGTGTTGTTCTAACTTTGAATGGTCACTAAACAAGAAAAAAGGTACCGTATATGCCGGTGTATTAGGCGACCCGGCGTATAAGACGACCCCTGTCTTTGGCGCCGAGTTGCATTCCTAGAACATCGTCTTATACGCCGGAAACTATCAGTATTTCCGGCGTATAAGACGACTCGGCGTATAAGACGACCCCCGTCTTTGGCGCCGATTTTAGTGCTTGTGGAAGTTGCCTTATACGCCGGCATATACGGTAGGTCAAGGACTACCTGTATATACAACAGCAGCAGAGGTAAAAAGTAGGACACCAGGTGACCCTTCCTCTGTTCTAGGCCCTGAAGGAAAGAATGGCTTTTTGCCTAAGAACTAGAACTAAAACTCAGTTTCCTGGTTTCCAGCCTGGTGCCTTAGCCACCAAACCAAATTGGCACCCATTTGTTTATTTAGCAAATGTACACATCAGGAATTGACAGAGATGTAGAGCTCCTTGTTTCAGCCTTGCATCTTTTTGCCACGCATTGTGACCCATATAACCAAGGGTTGCGATTTCAATCATGTGGTTGCCAATGCCCCCCCCCCCGCTCCAACAGTTTAAATCTTAAAGCCATTGTTTACTGTTGCCTTCTGCTTCATACGAAAAGATAAAAACGCCAGGATTTGCAGCCCATACAATATTTGCTTAAGTGTGTGCCCTTTGAGCATAACACTTTCCGATTAGCGTGGTGGTCCTTATGAATATTTCATTATTGGTTAAATTTTATCGCCTATTCCGACATGCTAGTTAAAAAGAAAAAGGAAAGGAAAAAGATGGAACCATTAAAGGCATATGTCCAACGAGTGTGCAGACTAGCAGGCTAGAATACTTAACCCTTGATTCATTCTAAGAACTTATTTCCTATCTTTTAAGACTTTTTGAGGATGTATTTTATATGAAGCTGGAAGTGGGTTGGAAAACCAAAACCACTGGACTTCCTCCTCAATTCTCAGCTATGAATAAAGCATTTAAAATGCTGCTTAAAAAAAAGGAACTGAAGAGGTACTGAAAGTTGTTATCTAATGAAAAAAGTTACCTATGGTCACTGCAGGTATATTTAGAACTTCCCCGTGCAGATATGTTGGTTTCCTTCCTTCCTTCCTTCCTTCCTTCCTTCCTTCCTTCCTTCCTTCCTTCCTTCCTTCCTTCCTTCCTTCCTTCCTTCCTTCCTTCTTTCCTGCCTGTCTTCCTTCCTTCCTTCCTTCCTTCCTTCCTTCCTTCCTTCCTTCCTTCCTTCCTTCCTTCCTTCCTTCCTGTGAACAAAAAATGCAAATAGAGGGACGCTGCAATATTTTTCAAAACAGACAAAACCAAACCATCCATTTTTTCCCCTTGTAGTTCCCCTCCTGTAATTGTAGATTTTATTTCACTTATTGGTATGAAAACAGATTACCAGGAAAAGATATCACCAGGGTGGGGTAGGTGGGGAAGGGAATAATACCCACTTTGCAACTATAAAACAATATTTTAAACAAAGAGGGTGCAAATGGATTTTTAAGAGTATAGAATCGTTGTCCCAGATGGCAAAAATCCAGACGGTGCTTTCCTTTTCCTTGCTGTCAAACAAACAAGACACGCACAAACCCAAACAGAGCAATATTATGATTTTTCCCCCTCCTACTTTATTCATAGCTGCTTTCTGTGTCCACTTTTTAAAATGTGGCTTTTTTTTTCACTCTCTTCTTCTTCCCGTCTTCTTTTTTTTTTTAACTGACAAGCCCACAATTTCCAGAAAAGAAAGCTAGCATTAATTAAGACAGTGCCAGCTGTAATTTTCTTGGGAAGTAAATTTCTGCACAACTAAAGGTTACAGAGACCTTTTCACTGTCAAAATTTACTACAGGCTGTGAATGTTAATGTTTCTAATGAAGACATGTTCTCTGTCCCTGAACTTAAAAGTATTCGGACAGAAAGGCAAGGAGGAAAGAAGGGAAGGGAGGGGGAAAAAAAGAATGAATGAATGAAAGAAAACTGTGTTTGACGAATGTATCTAGAGCTTCTGCACTAATGCAGAGTTAGGCTTGCTGATGCCTCTAATAATGATAGCGTTTGGATAGTCTTGTTTTCTAAACAAGGAATATTTCTATAAATTGGCAATTTTGTATGACATGTCAGCTTACAGAGGAACTCTTTGCCACGAAGACAGGGGTGTAATAAGCATTTAATCTCTTAGGACAGGGAATTTCTGAATGGACTCTACTCTGGGAATGTTAATTGAGCAGGATTTCGGTTCCTTTGCCCACATCAGATTAAAGGATCTGGGATCATTTTTATGTCTAATGTTTAAAAATGGTCTTTTAGCATAAATTGTTGCCTGATCGACTCAGGTTGTGACAGAGGAGCAGTCTAGTGCAGCCAGAATTTTGATTTTTTTTTTCCTCAAGAAGTTGGCTGAGAGACCAGGAGAGAAAGGCCAGAATTTTAACAGAATAACAGAGTTGGAAGAGATTTTGGAGGTCTTCTAATCTAATCCTCAGCTCAAGCAGGAAACCTTGTACCATTTCAGATAAATGGTTGTCCAATCTCTTCTTAAAAACCTCACATGCTGGAGCATCTACAACTTCTGAAGGCAAGTCATTCCACTAACTAATTTATGTCAGGAAATTTCTTCTTAGTTCTAGATTGGGCCTTTGAGCCTTTCTACCTGTTTTTGAGTAAATTTGTTTCATTTTTTTTTAAAAAAAAATAGGTGACCTTGACCCTGGTTGGTTGCATAGCAGCTAGATGTTTAGGCTGCATCTGTTAAATCCTTCCCAAGGACCTGGAATAGGCAGAAGTTGTCGATATTAAAGGCATGTTTGCAGGACGTAAGCTGTTTCAAGTAGAGCTGTCTTTTGCAATTGACTGGTGGCAATTTTGTCAATGCCCATGATGTTCCAGTGGTGCTTCAAATGTGTTTCAAGGCACCTTTTATCTTTGCTTTCTTTTGCTCAGTTGTTCCACTTCTGTTTACTGGTCTTTGTATTTTGTTATTTTTTCCAGTTCTTTCTCTTCAATACTGCTGTCTCCAAGTACTGCAACGTCCACTCTCCAGATTTTTTTTATATAATATATTGTAGACCTTGTATATCTTTATAGGGGAAATAGAGAAAAGCACACTAATTCAGTGTCCCTAGGTAGGTTCCATCTGTTGCCTTCCCTGACTTGCATGTATAGGGGCAGATTGTCTATAGTGGTGATTGTCTACTTTTCAAAGGAGTTCTCCAAGTGCCTGATAGTCTCCACTTTTCAGATAACTCAGCACTTGTTTCTTGTTCTGCTTCCCTTTTGTCACCCCATGCTACCTGCTGAGAGTGAACTCTGTGGTTCTCAGCTCTCAGTGATACGGCCTGCAGTCAAATTACAGTGAGAAGTATTATTCTGCTCAGTGAAAAAAGGGATCCTGACAAATTTTCCAAAGAACAGATAGATATTTTGGTATTGTAGATCCCTTTATTTCTGTTTTTTTGTTCCCTCTCTCTCTCTCTCTCTCTCTCTCTCTCTCTCTCTCTCTCTCTCTCTCTCTCTCTCTCTCTCTCTCTCTCTCGATGTGTCTATGGAGATTCTCACTCTATCTCTGTTCTTTGTACTCTCTGCTCTGTCTGTCTGTCTGTCTGTCTGTCTCTCTGTCTCTCTCTCTCTCTCTCTCTCTCTCTCTCGACGTGTCTATGGAGATTCTCAATCATCCAGATTATGGTTGTCCCAAAGGTGCTTTTCCAAAAGACAACTGGATTTTCTTGGCTTTTTTTTCGTGAAGATGTTTTTCTTCTCATCCCTGCCATTCAGTTAGAACTGAAGAAGCTTCTTGGATGAGAAGCAAAATGTTTTCAAGGAAAAAAACAAGAAAGTCCAGTTGTCTTTTGGAAAATTGCCTTGGGATTTCTTGCTCAATCTACTTTATGTCTGTCTTCTCTCTCTCTCTCTCTCTCTCTCCCCATCTCCTCTTTTTTATATGCGCAGGAAAACGTGGATATGATATTCATCCTCCCATGCCGTAGGTTTATTTTCTGTGTCAAGTGCGGCAATGAATGTGGGTTTCTCGTCCTGCCCATCAGCATTAAAGAGAGGAAGGGAGCTCTGGGACCCAAAAGTGGGAAATCAATGTCTCAGTAAATATCTACATGGACACTAGAATAATCTATAAAAAGCCTTGACTATCTTATATCAGTCGAGAGATCAGATCTCATTACAACTCCAATCCCTTCCCTGAACATGTAAATTGGATTTATTTAGACATTTTCTCTCACTCTTTCTTTCTCCCTTAGCACAAAACTACTGCCATATGTTCTTCTGGGTTTAACGTCTTCTTCCAGTGTAGGCTTACTAAATGTTGGAAAAACACTTAATCTAAGCTCCCAAGTTTCTCCCTGCCCCTGGATTATTCATGTGACTCTTTTCTGCTTCAGATTAGAACATAAAATCATAAAAGCCTCTAAAGAGTCCTGATGGATTTGCCTAACAGCCCATATATCTTAGCAATCTGAGATGTCCAGCAGCCAACCAAAGGGATTAGTGATTAGATCAGGCTGAATCCTGAACATTAAATTTGGCTTTGCTTTGGAATTTACTCATTGGCTTATTGGTTACACAGAGCATAGATAAGGTTTGTTCAGAGATTTTTCTGGAGCCTCCAGCAGAATCCAGTTCAATTTAGAATTCTGGGAGTTGTAGCCACTTCCCCTGGTTGCAAGACAGGGGAAATGGGAAAAAGGATTACAATCCAGCAGGCTTTTTTTGAACTATACATCACGACAACCCACAAGAAATCATGAGCAAATATGTGGATGGATGTTACAAACAAGGATTGTGATGGTCTGCAGAAAAACTTAAGTTGCTATCAGGACTCACTCTCACTTTGTCTAGACCAGAGTTTCTCAACTTGGGACTTTACGATGAGTAGACTTCAACTCCCAGAATTCTGGCTGGCCATGCTGACTGGGGAATTCTGGGCCTTAAAGTCCACAAATCTTAAAGTTGCTAAGGTTGAAAACACTGGGCTAGGCAAAGTCCAAAGTAAATTATGATAGGGATACAAGTTTTCCATGCACTTATACTTTGGATGCCTATAGCTAGAGCCCTGTTTGACGTTTCTTTCACTGCAGAAAGTCTGGATTTTTTTTGTAATTGCTACTATAAAGACCAAACTTTGATCCAAAATAAATATGAAATGAAAATGGAAGAGGGTTGTCTCAAAATTAAACCCAGGTTTTCAGGAATCATACAGAACAAAGCAAACTCATATTTCCACTGTTAAACTTGATCACTTTCATATTCAAATTATTTATGTTTGAAAAAGTTGCAAGGTTCTGTCATCATTTTATTTCATATTCAGATTAAAATTTCACCAGTTAGAGTAAGTGTTCTATTTCTTTCTTGCTCACCCTGAACCCCAGTGAAATAAATCTGTTTTAATGCTGAGGAGGAACATGTAATCATTACAGTAGTACAAAGTTTGAAAAGACACCTCTGTGGATATAAATGTGTGTGCCAGTCACTTGGAAAGGTTTAGAAATAGGTCCTGTTCAGAGATAAATAAATATCATAGAATCATGGGACCGGAAGGGACCTTGGAGGTCTTCTAGTCCAACCCCTGCCTAAGGCAGGAGTCCTTATACCATCCGGGACAAATAAATGTCCAATTCTTTCTTGAAACCTCCAGTGATGGAGCATCCACAACTCCATCAGGCAAGCTGTTCCATCAATTATTCTTACCGTCAGGAAATTTCTCCATTTTTCTGATGTCCATTCAATAGAGTTTTTGTTATGAAAACTCAGAATAGTCACAATGCCTAAGAAATTGACTTGAACCACATTTCGTTGTGAACAAATACCTTGTACTTCCCGGCCTTAAGAAGAGATTGGACAATGATTTGCCTGAAATAGTATAAGGTTTTCTGATTGAGCAGTGAGTTGGACTAGACATCCTCCAAGGTCCTTTCCAGAAATTTCCAACTCTGCTGTTGTGTTAACTGGATTAAAATACTGAATTTGCCCAAAGTGATAATGTGTGTTTTCAAAAAAAAATGTATATATTACAACACCCATTTTGCATTCTACACAGAATAGTTTGCCCATTTTCAGAGTTTTATTGCTATTTTTAATAAGCCAGCAGATTCACGCAGAAAGAAAGAGGGAGAGTGGGATTTTTGAAAAACACAGGTGAAGCTAACATGGCCTCAAAATAAGTTAGCCAAGGTTCTCAGCTAAGTTCCACTCACTTCAACCTCAGCTGATATTTCCTGTCTAACCTATCCAAGAGTTATACCAAACAGATCCAACAGCAATTCATGAATAATATGAAGAAGTGGCATAGAAGGTCAGCTGAACAAAGAATTCCTTAGGGTACGCAGGAAAGGGCACTGTTGGAAAAAGTTGCAGAAATCACATAAAAAGGCAATATTGCACAGCCTCAGCAAATTGTGTCGTGAACGTTCAAAAGTACGAAAGTTCAACCTAAGATTTCAAAGTTGTGATGGACCATTAACTATGGATATTTTTATATATGCAGGATGGATATGTCAATTTTAATTTCTCCCATGTATGATTTTCTTTCTTTCCTTCCTTCCTTCCTTCCTTCCTTCCTTCCTTCCTTCCTTCCTTCCTTCCTTCCTTCCATCCTTTTTATGAAATAACCCCAACTTTCTTTTTTCCTGAATTTCTGGAGCTTCTCAAACTTCTGTGAACTTCAATCCTTGTTCTATAATTCTTATGTCATTGCTTTACATGCTTACATTGCTTACATCTAATTATTTCTTTTATCCATTTGGATGAAGTCCCGGTCTTGGAAATTAAATATATTTCTTCAGCTTTAAATAATGCATTCAAATTATATCCACAGCATGTTAACAGCACCCAAGCAACCCTGCACACTCTTTCCAAAAGCCAGAAGGGTTAGTTGGCTCAATGGAAGACCACTAGAAAACCCTTTAGTAATGCTGGAAGGGATATACTGTATTATCAGAACAAATAATGGCAAATCAGTTTTGTATTAATACAAAAAAAAACAAAAACAAAAAAAAAACACCCTACGAGGACATGTCTGCACAAATTACCAGGAGTAGAATTAGACTCAAGGAAATCTTTATTTTTATTGGAATCACAGAACCTAACTTTTTTGTCTATAGACAATACCAAATGAACTATGCTACACCCTCTCAGAATAACAGCAGACCAAAACTTTTCTTTCAACCAGATCATCCCAATTAGAATCAACTAAACTTACCTTAACCATAGTATTTATCTACATAGTTCCAAGGAAATTTGTTTCTTGGTAAGTTTTTGGAATCAAAATCATATGTGTTTTCTCCTGATTTTTAGAGAGCCAAACTACCTGATTGTTTTTCTGGGATGAATTCTTCTCTTGAAAAATTTCATTTGCACCTGTCTTACATTTTGCCCAAAGTGCAAAATTATTCCTACAGGTTTCAGCTCTGCCATGGTTCCCACATCTGAACATATTGATAAAACACTTCACTCATTGTAAATGCATGAATGACCACAGTACAATTCTCTTTGTGAAGTGTGCTTCAGCAATATGCAAAAGCCCATATTCTCAACAGTAAAACACTATGCATAAGAGAATCTTAATGTGTATGCCAATGTATAGCACACATACAGATATAGTCATACATACGCACACATTATGTGACTGTGTACTACATCAGTAGGTCTCAATGCTGGGAATTGAAGTCCAGATACCTTAAAGTTGTTGAGGTTGAGAAACACTTTGTTACATCAAACAATACCGTATTGCTCTTTTCATGCAGCACTTTATTACAAAGCGCAATATCAATAAATACTCATGGGTCTTCATTCAAAGGAATAAATATTGTAAGAACTGGCACATCCAATTGTGAATTTAATGTTAGATATTCCAGGAAAAGTAAGAGCAGGTAGATAGGATGGAATAAATAACAGATAAAAAGACAGAAGAACAAAAAATTAAAGAAAAGCAACTGGAACAGGGATGTCCTTGCTATTCATCCCAATCAAGTTCACATCCCAGGGTACACAGGTTGGACCCAAATGTATCAGAAGCATTATCAGACAGGAGGGAGTGGGTTTGTTGCCATGTTAATGCAGACCCAAACTTCTTCCATCATGGGATACGATCAGGAGTCCATGCTGTTTGTTATCAAGTCCATATGTGGATGTTCATGAAACAGGGAAGCTGTAACTGGACTGAGTTGATGTTATAGCACAGACAAACTCTCCTATGGAAAGGAAGGCCCAACATAGGTGATTCAATCCCTACCTCTCTGTGATTGATGGAGCTACCTCCAAAGAAAACTGTACAATTCTCCTTATTCGTCCAAGTGACTCTTGCGAGAGACTGGGATTTTACACAAAAAGTGTAAGTCCATTCTCTCCCAAAGGAAGAAAGCACAGTGAGTCCCATCTTAAATGTGCTTTCTGCTTTTTATTTATTCTGAGATGTTTGGTGATGTAAAACCTGCCGTGCTTTCCATATGGTGCAAATTTGTTCATCAGTAACTTCCTAGCTGGATATTCAGCCACCAGAGATGTTCCAATTTCTGCTAAATTTCTGACTATCATCCATTTAATCAAAGGGGGATATCTATGGGGACTGGATTGTCTTTTGTGGTAGAACAGCATGTAGAATCCTTTTTAGGTATTGAACAACTATGTTGGAGGGCTGTGTATCTTGTTCATCATTTAATGAAGTGCAATGGAAGGACGTTTTTGTTAGACATTTTCTTCTTGTTGAATTTGCAAGGGAAAGATTTATAAGTCTAAGATCTTTTGTTTAGATAGATTTTGTAATACTTTATTGCTATTTTAGTCATTCTTTGTAGTTCTTTTATACTACAGGTAGTCCTTGAGTTACAACAGTTTGTTTAACGACCTTCAAAGTTACAATGGCACTGAAAAAAGTTACTTATGACCATTTTTCACACTCACTACTGTTGTAGTATCCCCATGATCATGTCATCAAAATTCAAATGCTTGGCAACTGACGTATTTATTTTGAGAGAATGTTTTCATCCATAGTTAAGAGTATGCATATTTAAAAATGTGAATGTGTGAGAAAGAGAATTGGACCCATCCATCCATCTCTAGCTTTTAATTAGTCAGGATGTATGAAGATCAAGCAGACCACCAATGATTTTATTTCAACCATGTCCTCAAATAATAGTTTCTGTTGTTTGGGCCAGAGGACTTGACTTTGTTTATTTTGTGTTTCAGGTTTAGCCTTAAGTTTAGACTGCCCCAACTCTGCAAGTCTTTAGACAATCTTCAAAAACTTGGCTTTCTTCCAAGTTATGAGGTAGATTGGTGGCACGCCAATAGAAGAATATGGTTTATTTTCGCTATTTTATGCATTTCCTGCTATTATGTCATGTCCTTTTTCTGATTATTTGATTTGTGTTTTTTTGGCTTTGTATTGGGTTTAATTCTACTCCAACCAGAGTCATTTGTGAATTGGTGGGGGGAGGGTTATAAGCTAATTGATCAATTCATTAAGCAAACAGCAAATAAATATTGTATTGTCTGGAATCTTAGGAACTGAAATATAACAATATATGCAACAAATAAACAGAAGCAAAATGAGGAAGGCAGTTACTAGTTCCCCAAGTCAGAGAAGGAAAGTAAAGTATGTAAATTTGGAGTGAATGCAAACAATTGCATTTGTGTATCATCTTGCACTTGATATAGATAAGCTTGTGTGATTGAAATATGGTCTCAACTTATATAGCATTGTGCCCCTAAATAACTGTGCACAATTGCTATGGTACTGGAAAACAACAATCTTGCTGCAGAATATGTTATAAAATGACTGTCAGTCAATGTTGGTTGAACTGACATCCTGTGATCCAATGTCATGCAGATAGTTCTTAATATTTCTCCTAGTGACTGTTCAAAGTTACAACGGCACTGAAAAAGTGACTTTTGGCCATTTTTCACACTTATGACCATTGCAGTATCCCCATAATCATGTGATCAAAATTCACACATTTGACAACATATTCATATTTACGACAGTTGCATCTTCCTGGGGTCACGTGATCTCCTTTTGTGGACTTTCTAACAAGCAAAGTCAATGGGGAAGCCAGAATCACTTAACAACTATATTACTAACTTAACAACCGCAGTGATTCACTTAACAACTGTGGCAAGAGAGGTCGTAAAACGGGCCAAAATTCACTAAACTTAGCAACAGAAATTTTGGGCTAGATTGTGCTCATAAGTCAAGGATTAGCTGTACAACAAATTTGCGATCTATTGCTTCAGAAACTAGCAAGTGCTCCCAACTTCAGCCTCTCCCCAGGGAAGCTTTTTTTTAAAGTATTTTGAGATTCTTAAACTAAATCTGGTGGTGTCATAACAAAATTTCACCAAATCAAACTCCTTTAATTTCAACAGAAAGAAAACCCGTGGCACTGTTTGTTTAGAACTTCCAAAGAAAGCACAGCTCTTTTGCATTGCCTTAGAACAAGGCAGGCTGTTTCTGGAAAAGAGCATTTAACAGCAAGCTACAAATCTCTCTGACGACAGAACAATTGTCATCCATTCTGTTCTCTTTTGTCTCCAACGATAGCATCTATGGTACCGTTAAGAGATAGGAAATGTGTGTCTATCACTACACCTGTCTGAAAAGTAACAATACCCTCCAGGTTCAGAGACTCATTTTGCTGTGTTTTATTAGTATAATGAATGAATGCCCAACAGTCTGCTAAGAAAACAATTGCAGCTGTGGAATTTAAGCTCTATTATTTACAGTGAAAAAGAACCAAAAGCCAGTCGCAGAATTTTCTGAAAAGGCCCCATAGTTATACATGTGCGCAGATGCACTTACATATTCACTCGTGTATGTGTGCATTCACATGCAAAGGACTCAATCCTATTTGAACAAATGAAACACCGGTCCGTGCAAAGGCGTGATTTGCAGAGCATTTAAGTGCATTGTTAGAGTTTGAATGTGCAAAGCTGATATTGTTAACTGCTGAAAAATGCCTTGTCTGAATTCACCCAGATAAAAATATCCCATTGACTATTATAACAGGAGGAAATGCATTTTGATGGGGACAGTTTCTATGACAATTGAAGTGTTAGTTGTTCTGCATTTTATGAATTTTATGAAAGCTTGTGTGTGTCTCCTCAGGAAAAAAAAATGGGACAGCTTGGTGTAGTGGTTAGAGCAGGGGTAGGCAACCTTGGCTCTTTTATGACTCATGGACTTCAACTCCCAGAATTCCTGAGCCAGCATGGCTCAGCTTGGAAACCTCTCCCTTTTCCTCAGCGTGGCTGGCTCAGGAATTCTGGGAGTTGAAGTCCACGAGTCATAAAAGAGCCAAGGTTGCCTACCCCTGGTTTAGAGCATCAGGCTAGAAACCAGGAGTGCATTCATTCTAGTCGTGACTTAATCACAAAGCCCACTGGGTACCTTGGGCCAGTCACCCACTCTCCAACCTTAGAAAACAGGCAGTGGCAAACTGGGGTGATTTGCTTAACGGCTGTGGTAAAACGATGATAAAAATTGGGTCTTATCATCTGCCGATTTGCTTTATGACTGTACCAATGTACAGTGTGGTCACAGTTGTGATCATAAATCAAGGACTACTTGCTCTGTAATACAGGTAATCTTCAACTTACAACAGTTCATTTAGTGACCATTCAGCGGCACCGGAAAAAGTGACTTATGACCATTTTTTCACACTTACGACCATTGCCGCAGCCCCAAGGTCATGGGATCAAAATTAGGATGCTTGGCAACTGACTCATATTTATGACACTTGTGGTGTCCCAGGGTCACGTGATCCCCTTTTGCGACCTTCTGACAAGCAAAATCAATGGGGAAACCAGATTGACTTAACAGCCTTGCAAGTTTTAGGTCTTTTAATAATTATTTGTATTATATGTGTTCTTATTCATCATTAGATCATGCTCAGTGTATTTTTATATATGTAGGTATGTAAGTAGCCTACGATTGGATATTTTACTGTTCCTGGCCATGTGGCTATAATAAACTGATTGACTTTACTAGTGATTAACTTAACAACTGTGGCAAGAAAGATCTGGAAATGGGACAAAATTCACTTAACAACTATCTTGCTTAGCAACAGACATTTTGGGCTCAATTGTGGTCATAAGTCAAGGATTAGCTGTAACACATTCCCATGTATGAAGCGTATGGAATGTTTATGAAGATTCCAGTTATGAGGACTTTAAACACATGCAAGGTGGATGAATGGTATGTGAACTGTAAAGAGAAAAGGATGCAACACGGAAAGCATCAGCCAGCACCATTAAAATGTTTAGCAATTCTTGAATTACATGAATGTGTGTCCGTGTGTTTGTGTACGTATGTGTATATGAGAGCCATATGAATAATGTCTTTGAGCAGCACATATACACCACACTATTGGGAGAATCAGTTATGTTCCATTTTAGGCGAATCTATGCAATCTATTACTCAAAGGCCAATAGGCTGGAGAAGGCTGAAATATATGTGACTATGAATTTCTCTTTGATTTGAGTATTTTCCAAGACATGTGCAACTTGTAAATGAAGTTGAGCTCAAGCATGCAGGTCATGCTTAATTTCAAGTTCCTTTTTATATAAAACATTCATTTTCTTCCCACTCCCTGTTGTGTTCAAGAGATAGTCAAGCATTTGTAGACAGCCACTAACTTAAAGCAGCCTCTTTCCTTATACGGCTTTTGAACTCCTAGTAATCAAAAAGGTAATTAGACAATTTTTTTCCCTCTCCAGGTGCTAAAAACCAAAAATAATATGCAATGGAAGATGATGACCCTCTTGCAACAAATTTAAAGGTAATTCAATTGAACTCTAAGAGATCAACTGTAAAGTTAGATTCAGAGTTTGAAGCATTCAAGCATTCCACCATCAGAAAACTTTGAAATAATATTACAAATATACCTTCAGAACAGATTTCTATTCTTATATCAAGCATATAATCAAACAATCTGGCAAGGGAGAATTTTATATCAATGTTGTATCTGGATCTTGTTGTTGTTAATTGCGAAGTCGTGTCCGACCCATCGCGACCCCATGGACAACATTCCTCCAGGTCTTCCTGTCCTCTACCATCTTCTGGAGTCCATTTAAATTCACACTACTGCTTCAGTGACTCCATCCAGCCATCTCATTCTCTGTCGTCCCCTTCTTCTATTGCCCTCAATCTTTCCCAGCATTAGGCTCTTCTCCAGTGAATCCTTCCTTCTCATTAGGTGGCCAAAGTACTTGAGTTTCAACTTCAGGATCTGGCCTTCTAAAGAGCAGTCGGGGTTGATCTCTTCTAGGACTGACCGGTTTGAACGCCTTGCAGTCAAGGGGACTCGCAGGAGTCTTCTCCAGCACCATAGTTCAAAGGCCTCAATTCTTTTGCGCTCAGCCTTTCTTATGGTCCAACTTTCACTTTTTTATCTGGATCTACACAACACAAATTCAGAAAAATTGCAAATTAGCAAAGCCCACTCCATTCCCCCTTCTTCTGTTTATGGTGGATATTGTTTTTCATTTACATAGCTCTATAAAAGATTGTATCTATGGATGAACGCATCGTTTCAATATGTTAGATACATTGGCAAAGCACCAAAGGAAGTGTCTGGATCATTTTATTTGCCTCTCGTTCTGTAACATTGCAAGATATATCAGAGATGTGACCAGATGGACTTTGAGGCTCCATATAATCAAGTAGTCCTCAATGAAAAAGATCTGGTAGTTTTTAAATTTTTTAAATCAGATTGTGGTAGGCATGGATGAATTTAACTTTAACTTGGGAGAAGAAATGGGCATATCCTGGAGTAAATCCTTGCTTGTGAATAGCTTTGACAAGACATTTTTGATGGCTTGCAGATAGATGGTGGAGACCACCAATGTACTAGATTATGGCTGAAATAATAAACGGTTCATCTTAACTGCAGCTAAATGGGTGGCTTCCTTTTCGTTGAACACTTCTGTACCTGATGGATGTACCTCAAATGTAACTTAAGTGCTTGAGAATCACTTTTCTGTTTTTCTTTGACATCTTTAGGGTTAGGATCAGCTAGCTAGTCTATAAGATTTTGGGATTATATGGAAAAGGAAATGACTGTGTTTGGTGTTTATCAAGATGATGCAGCTGTAGTAATTGGCAGAAAAGAGACTTCTTCAGCACCTAAAGATGTTATTTGTGACCCTGAGATCTGATGGTACCTTGGTCATAATGCATCTTCATTAGCTATAATCTTAGTTGTGTTACACACACACTAATTCAACAAGTCTCTGATGTACACTAATGCACATAGCTACAGAAAATCCAGTTATTGCATCTTGCACCTTCCTTTCTGAAGGGATTTAGAAACATGTGTTGTTTCAGTGACCCTCCAGATGTTGTCTGGAATTGTCACCATCCTTCATCATTGGCCATATTAACTAGGGTTCCTGCAATGAGTGTGCTGCAGACAAACACAGCTGATTTGTGATGTAGAGAATTGCCCCAAAGTTCCATATATAAACGAACTATAAAAGTTATCTCTTTGAAGCAGTGGAACTTGATCCTGGCTTCATACATGCTAACTTCCATATTATGAATTAATATTCTCTAGACACAATACTCATCTGTTATATTAGCTGTTGGAATAGATTTCACTATTTTGAATGTGTCTGATAACAAATGAAGAGTTAAGATCAAAACAACTTTTTTTTATATCCTTTCTTGGGAAAAAAATATCAATCATGCATTATCTTTCATTTTCCATTTCAGTGAATGAGCAGTTTATGAAGATTGATAATATCCATGATTGAACTTCAGTCTTGTGTGTGCTGCTAATCACAAGGTAATGATTATTATTTATTATTATTTGTAGGTATATCTTTTTAAGAAATTTGCAGTCATCAAGCATTTTCTTAAAGACTTGCACCAAATTTTGGACAAACTCTGACATGCATATGTCTCTAAATATGAAAAATGGGAGAAATTCTGTTTAGACTTTACAGACTTTCTAGGAAGTGTTGACAATTATCAATCAAGAGTTTCGTTTGTATTTTCCCAGGAAATGTTGACAATCTCCCATTTCTGACATTACTGCAAGACACATTTTGGCTCAGGTTAAAATACGTAACACTAAACTTTTTGCCAAGAATACCACAGAATAATATCTTGGGGGCTTAAAATTAAAAATCTAGGGGAAAAAAAAACATGGTAGCAATTGGACAGCAAAGAGGAACAAGAGAAAAACAAGATAAAGTACAAAAGTTCTTGCTAGCTCCCAGCAAGGCAGCTGGGTTAAACAATTAGTACTAATTGCCTTATGTCAAGCCTGCAGTTGCGGTAAACAAACACAATTCACAAAGAAACCAGGCTCAGCTCCTCCTGATTAAATAGTGTTGCATTTTTAAATGTGCTGCTGATACATGCTGCGCCCTTAAGAAAATGACTACGCTGTCATAGACGCAGCAAAAAGACACTTGGAAATAAATTCTGCTGCAAGATAAGGAAAGTACATGATAAATTAAGCTCTGCGTATAAATTCTTAAGAGCCTCCATTTTAATGCTGGTCATTATTCAACAAATTTTTCTAAGAAAATGCCAAATAGGCAGGAGCGAGTAATTAGAGGAAAAAAGTGAAACTGTCCTCTTTAATGGGTTGCGGTTCGGCTTCACCTTATCATTCATGAAAGGGGAGACCTGGGGTGGGGTGGGAGAACACCGGGATTAGATTGGGGTTAGGTGAGGTGGGCAAAGACTTGAATTGGGCCACCAGAATGGAGGTTCCTGGTGGGAGAAAGAGGAAGAAGTGAGCGAGAGAGGAAGCGGAAAGGAAAAGTGAAGTTGGAAGATTATGGGGGGTATGAGAGAGAATAGAATAGAATAGAATAGAATAGAATAGAATAGAATAGAATAGAATAATCATTAATAGAATGGAATAGAATAGAATAGAATAGAATAGAATAGAATAGAATAGAATAGAATAGAATGGAATGGAATGGAATGGAATGGAATGGAATGGAATGGAATGGAATAGAATAGAATAGAATAGAATAGAATAGAATAGAATAGAATAATCATTAATAGAATGGAATAGAATAGAATAGAATAGAATAGAATAGAATGGAATGGAATGGAATGGAATAGAATAGAATAGAATAGAATAGAATAGAATGGAATGGAATGGAATGGAATGGAATGGAATGGAATAGAATAGAATAGAATAATCATTAATAGAATAGAATTGAATAGAATAGAATAGAATAGAATAGAATAGAATAGAATAGAATAGAATGGAATGGAATGGAATGGAATGGAATAGAATAGAATAGAATAGAATAGAATAATCATTAATAGAATGGAATAGAATAGAATAGAATAGAATAGAATAGAATAGAATAGAATAGAATAGAATAGAATAGAATGGAATGGAATGGAATGGAATGGAATGGAATGGAATGGAATGGAATGGAATAGAATAGAATAGAATAGAATAGAATAGAATAGAATAATCATTAATAGAATGGAATGGAATGGAATGGAATAGAATAGAATAGAATAGAATAGAATAGAATAGAATAGAATAGAATAGAATAGAATAGAATAGAATGGGACCTTGGAGGTCTTTTAGTCCAGCCCCCTATACCATCTCAGACAGGTGTCTAGTGTCTTCTTAAAAAACCCCAGTGATGGAGCACCCACAATTTCTGGAGGCAAGCTGTTCCACTGGTTAATTATGGGAGGGAGAGAGAGAGAGAGAGAGAGAGAGAGAAAGTTCATCTGGATTATTGTGGGGTTTCAAGGATGGACTTTCTCTTTTAGCTTTGGAGAAGTGGAGCTCAGGGGATCATGAAGAGTTCCAACGCTTTCTAGTGGCGATGCTAGAAGTATCCGGGCCTCAATAAATCAGAAATCACTGGGGATATTGTTAGCGTTCAGCAAGTATTATTAAAATGAAGGGAAATTTATGGATGACACTTTGTAACAATTAATCAGGAACTGTTGATTAATAAAGTTAGTTCGTTATTCTCCTGAAACCTAGGCGGCTGTGAGGATTGTCAGGCGGATCATTTTATTCATTATTTTTGATTAATGCACCCAGAATCTCTGACTCTGGGAGGAAGTGGTGGCGAATTGAGGATGGTGTGGAGGGGGGGAATTAGAAGCAGCGAAGAGGAGAGCACCCCAGCCCTTCTCCTATATGTAAAAATCATAAATACTAAATGAGCCTATGTACAGTTAACCTTGGCTACAGCCAGGAAATTTCCAGAGAGAAATGTGCCTATTCAGCAAATAAACTGCTGCAGGGATTTAAAAGAAAAAGAAAAAAGAAATTGAAGGGTTTGATAAACATCACCTCTCCAGACCTGTCCGTCTTTGGACATATTCCTTGTGATTAATTAGTTTGTTTAGATACTCAATTAGGCCAGCCGATGCAGAGAGAAGAACATAATCGTCATGGACTAAGATAAGGACAGGAAGAAACAAATGCCTGGCTATTTTTCAACGTTTATGAAAAATGCTTCGGTAGCCCTTTCTCACCCATTTCCCCCCCCCTCCTCTGGTCTTCCTTTTCCCCCCCTTTGCATTTATTTTGCCTTCCAAGTTCTTGGTTTCCTTACAAATAAGGATGTTTGGGTGAGGACAATAGCCTTGGTAGTCATTCCTTGAGGGAGGAAAGGTCATTTATCAGCAGGCAGACAAAATCATTGTGTGGCGAAGTAAGGAACAAGTGTCTGGCCATGGTCTTGGCCGTGCAGGGCACCTGCAAGAGACGTGTTTCAAGAACAAAGGCTCCTTTGGATGATAGTAAGAAAATAAGAAGGAAAAGTTTAGGACAGTAACTGGTAAATTGAATTTTGTATACATATCAAAAGCAGATGACCCTGGCTAATATCTATACAGTTTTCTTTCCCATTGTCATCAAAGAACTATTTCCTAGTCTTCTAATCTACTCATAAAGGTCATTTTGAAGTTTATATTTCTTCCTCTTTTTTTTTTTTTTACTACTTCTTGTTTAGAATTTTCTCTCTCCCCCCCCCATGAGATCTGCATTCTGAGAGTGGTGCAAGCATTTGCATTCATTTCACAAATAATAGGAACATCTTTAATAAAAGCATTTCTATATTTTTGCAACACCCCAAAGCTAACTCATTAACTAGTAATTTTACCCTTATTAAAATACATTTATTTCCTTGCTTATATGATTTGATTGCTTTAAGAAACAATATTGCTTCTTTTTTTCTTGTTGGGGAGGAGATTTGCATTTTTTTAATGTTTTTGTGGTATTAAGTGAATTCCTGGAAAAAGCTCTATCAATACAATTATGGATAATTTGATAACTTTTATAATGTTCGTGATTCTTTTGTTCCTCCGCAAATGTCTTGATTAAAAAAAATGAAATAAAATTGAACAGATGCACAAAATGTTTACAAAATGTGCATTTTATAAACATTTACTAAGCTAATAAAAGGAAAAGAATGGTTATAGGTATTTTAAAAAAATACTTTATCATGTAAACCCCAGTTTCTGATGAATAATAAGAAATATTGGCATCGTTTATAATTTTAGTAACATGTCTTTATCAAGTTAGGTGACACAATGTTTGTCAAAATCAGAAAGCCGGCTGCATGCTTATATTTTGCAAAAGGTACTTATTCATAAAAACTTAGAAAACCACAATGTAACGGGACTAAATTTCCTATGTAGCCAAAGTTCCAGATAAAGGTGAAAGGTATGATTAATTGCTAAAGGAACTTTAAAAACAACCTATTCTTTTATGTAGTATTTCCTCTTTGGAGTATTTTACATTTCTATTTTACCTACTTTTCTTGAGTTTGAGGATAAATCTCTTGATCAATATTGATAGCATTGAATTGTCATATAGGCCTTATTAATGTTTATTATATTTTATAGTCTGTTTGGGTGGTCTTCAACATACATAATGGAGGCTGTCCATTACAGCTGTAAGTTATAATGGTAATAAAATGGGTTAATTACGTGACCAAACCAATTCTGCAACATTTTTTTTGTGGTGTTCGTTAAGTAAACCAAAGGTTTGCTATGGGCATGGTTTTGCTAAAAAACAGAAGTGCCATTTTTGGGTGAAACCATCATAAAACAGAGTCATGTGACACAAATGCAGCGATGTGTTGCAGAGCACCCAAAGTTCAGTTATGTAACTGTGGAGGGAGCCTGACCATTGTAACTTCAAATCTGGGTCGTAAGTAGCCTGAAAGTGGGCCTGTCATAACCTGGAATGGTTGCTAAGCAACCAGTCCTAAGTCAAGGACTAGCTATATTTTGACACTGCCTAATGGCTAATCAATAAATTACAAGTGAGCTTGTAATAAAGCAGCACTCTTTATTTGGTTGCTCAGTTGAAGAAAAAAAAACATTGACATCTTTTAACATATTCAGCCATATTTGGGACAGATTATTGAATTTGTTTGCTCAGTTTAAACATTGCCCCAAAATAATACAGTACTTAAAAGATTGCAGAATGTGGGCAGAGCTGCAGAAAACCTCCCTCACTGAATTTTTTTTTTTCCTCAGAGTAGCCCTGATGAAATTCAATACTTTAACTTATTCACCACTATTTGAAGCCCATTGATTGAAAGCATCTTCCATAAGCATGGCTAAGTCTGGATCAACCCCAAATGAATTTGTAAAGAACACCATCTTAGTAAAATAATTGTCCCCTTGGTGTGAACCCAAGAAAAAATATCTCTTCCAAAAGAGAGTTTCTTTCCTTATTGTGCCTATTTTGGAATAAGTCTGTCCCAGCTATTGGAAAACGAAAGATGTATGCTTCCATTTCTACATTCTTTTTGGAAAAAAAAAAATCCATATTCAAACATGTGCAGCTTTAATTGGCTAATTAATGAAACAGTGCAATCTTCTACGTGCCTACTCAAAGGTCTTTTTCGCTGATTTTGAGTGCTCAAATCCAGCTAAGAAGGTACAGTAGCATCTCTTAAGCCAACGTTTCTAATTACGCTCCCACAAAACGTGTAAGGAACCACGTTGTGGATGGCTCGTATTTAGGACTGCAGTGTAAACTTCATGTGGCAGCCCTGATCCTCGCTTAATTTACAGTGCTTAAATATTCTAGATTGTGTCCGAGGGTGATGGAATCATGCTGGCTACCTTTACAGTCTTAATCTGGGCTGACAATAAGTCGAGGGGAAGAAGTGACATTCGGAACAGGAAATCAATTTTCTTACTTCAGAAGAAGATGGGTTGTCTGCCATAGTCTGCTTGAAAGAGGAAGTAACAATTCAAAGTGAAGGTTGTCCCTTTAAATACTTCATGATTTGGGGCCTGAATACCTTTCTAGTTAGAGTCTGCCCAACCAATGACACTGAAGATTTTTTTCACTAAGGGGATGCTTTCTAGGAGAACTTTGGAGGTGTGCCTTGTTTGCAACAATAAGTCTTTCTCTACCTCTGGGCCTTCCAAAGGACTACTCTATGGAAACTTGGCTCTTTAGGAAAGCATTTGGGGATGTATCAGTTTAGCCTATCCCCTATGGGATGATGGTATCATGGTTTCTGGGTGCTTACATACTGGATTCATACAGTTAGAACTATTAATCAGTGGGAAAGCTGGTCTTCAGAAGTTGTGGGTCCTCCGTCACTGAAGAGACTGGACATTCACTTGTCTGAAATGGTATAGGGTCTCCAGCTTGAGTGTGTGTGGGAGGTTGGATTAGAAGATCTCCAAGGTTCCTTCTAACTCTGTTATTCTATTCTGTTATTCCAGATTTAAAAATAACTTTCAACTCTTGTGGTGGCTTTATGAATTTAGAAGCCCAGAAGCCTTGGAGAATAGACTAAATACAATAATATTCCACCCCCTCCCCCCCAGAGAATGGGAAAACTGAGATTTAAGTGGAACAATCTGCCATTAATCTCCTCCTCCTCCTCCTCCTCCTCCTCCTCCTCCTCCTCCGTGATGTTCTCTCTCCATGTTCTTCCGGGTCTGCCTTATGCTCTTTGACCTTCTCCTCTTTTTGTGTATGCCTTGGCACGGAATCTCCAGGTGACAAAACCACTTTATAGGTAATCCTCAACTTTCAACAGTTCATTTAGTGACTGTTCAAAGTTACAACAACACTGAAAAAAGTGATTTATGACCATTTTTCACATGACTGTTGCAGTATCCCCATAGTCACGTGATCAAAATTTGGATGATTGGCAATTGACTTATATTTATGATGGTTGCAGTGTCCTGTGACCTTTTGGGACCTTCTTACAAGTTCAGTGGGGAAGCCAGATTCGCTTAACAACCGTGTTACGAACTGAACAACTTAACATCTGCAGTGATTCCCTTAACAACTGTGGCACAAAAGGTCGTAAAATGGGGGCAAAGTTCACTAAACAAATGTTTGACTTGGCAACAAAAAAATTGGGCTCAGTTGTGGGTCATACAATTGAGGGCTACCTGTATTTGCTGTTTTTGTATGTAGTTTAAGATTGGTTCTATGCCAATTCTTTCTCTTATGGTCTCATTTCGGATTTTATCTCTTTTGTTCGCTCCAGCAGCTTTCCTCATGCATCTCATTTCTTGACCTTGCCTATCATAAAGGGCTGACATCCCATCTTCTCCCTTTTCAGATACTTTGTGGGCAAATCAGTGTAAGAGAGAGGAGTGATATGTAGAACTGGAAAAGTCCCACTTTTTGACAAAGGTTGCATAATTCTCCCACTAGGAAAGGCAGTTCAAAGAGAAATTCTACTGTTCTTCCCCCTTTCCACCTTCCTCCATGCTTCCTACAGCGTCCGTATCCAAACCATCCTTTATAGGTGACTGCCTTCATCAGCAGCACTCTAAATGTGCCTTTATAAGTATCCTGAATGCTGTTTGAGTATGGAAATTACCGACAAAAGAAATTAAGAGCAGGAACCCCATGATTAGACTAATGCATTGATCAAGTCAATTCTTCTCTGTTTCACTGCCAACACACTACATATAAAAGCATCATTAAAGCAACTTTGCTGTCTCTCTGACTAATGGTCTACAATTTGAGCAAGCCCCGATGACTGACAGGCTTTGCCAAGACAGACGATGTTGTCTGAAACAGCCACATCAGATCACTGCAAGCTTTAAGCAAAGCATAAATTATAGATACATGTCTGTTTCTTTGATGATGTGAGACCAGTAGGTGCATCCCACTCTCATCACACAAAAGAACTTTCCTTTCAGGAAGATTTTTTTTACATTGTCACACCATAGTCTGAAAAACAAGGATGAAAACCTAAATGTTCTCCCTTTCCAAAAAAAGCACACCAACAAGCAAAGGACCAGGGCAAAACCAGCTTAAAGTTTTCATTCTTCCTGGTCTTCCTTCGCCCCCTTTGGACTTAATTAAACATAAAATGAGTGCTAAATTTCAAAGTTTAGAACAGCAAGGATTATGGCTTAGAGATGATGGGTATATGTTTGTAAGTGTGCTATCTATTTGACACGGTTTGTGGTGTTATGGTACAGCAACTTAAATGGAATAGTTCAAGTATTATACACACTCCTAGATCTACACCCACCTAAGTTCAAGAGGTTTGGAAAAGTAGATTTTTAAATTATATTATATGACCTTTTTTGCTCTGAAAATCTTTTGGAAGGAGAACAGTTTGATTTCCTACTTGCCCTGAAAAAAATGCTCATGCCCTACAATATTAAGAGTCTATATGCAATTCATTAGAATATGGACATATTCTATGTGTAGGTTTTAATGGAAGATATAGGAGAATTTTTTTCCTCTATATAATGAGTCTATTTAATATTTGCAGTCCAAAATATTGCAAAAAGTAGTTATACAGGCATTCATTCATATAGAAAAGCAGTGGTTTCATTTTTTTTCAGTGCAAAATAATTTCTATGCTTCCTTCTTTGGAATGGCTCTCTGAATGTCTCTCATGCAAGCTGTGTAAAATCTATATGTGTGCCTGAACAAAAGAAACATTCATTTTTAAATATAAGTGTTATTAGGAGTTCTTGTCCTATCATCAAGATAATGTTTCAAAAGCTTTCATAATATCTTAATGATCTCTCTGGTCTCTCGTTCTCTCTCTTCCTCTTTTAAGTATTTTGCTAATGGGCAGGAGTTTTTGAAAAATGGAAGAGAATTTTTATGGGGCCACATGCAGCTGCCTTTTCTAAAAAAAAAAAAAACTTGTCCAGGATCACTTCTTGAAGAGATCAGACATGTTCTCGGTCTCTGAAGGCTTGGAGAACTCAGCTGACATAATTTTGCTGAAATAGTTCAGTGATGTAACATAGATGGTCCATATTCCCTCTGGACAATGGCCTCTGGAATGATGCTATCACTCACTTCACTTCACCTTTTCATTAAATAAGTTTAACCAACAGGGACTTGTTCAAGTTGCCACCTTTTGAGTGAGCTGAATTATTTATGTATCTTCACATGCAGTCGTTAACTCTCTCCTTGATTGTGTGCAACTGTGCATTTGGCTCATCTATCAGTACAAATGTCAGTCCAACAGAAAAAATGACAGCATTTGAACACACATACCTCTCCCATGTCAGACGCAAATAACCAAGAGCGTTTGTTTAGTTCAAAGTATAGAAGAATTTATTATTGCTACTTATACACAAGAATCTAGTCAACAACTAAATTAGTGCTAGATAAGGGTCAATGGAATTCACAGGGGCCTGGACTGGGGTATCTTGTGGCTGCGCTATGATTCCAAACTGATGACATGTTTAACCCCACCTTCTATTTCAGCCTGCTCTTCTGCTACACCCCCACATACACACTGCAGCACTGCAGTTTGCTATCAATGGACAACCATCATATCAACTATGATATGTAATGCCAACATATTCACCAACGGCAGAAAAATTATCTCAAAAAAATTTCAGCAGATAATAGCAAGACAAATGCATTGTTCTTTTCATAATTTCTGCAGTGTTGCTCCACTCGTGTTCCATTTCTTATTCCTCCATAAAAATTCCTAACCGTTCAGTGAATTCTCTTCAAATTTACTGCATAAGTTGCAAAGAGCTCTCTTAGTTGAAGATGGGCAAAAAATGAACTCTACTTCTAAGAGTTGACCTCTTTATTGTTGTTTTCATTAAAGGATTAGCAGTAGAAAAGATGATCGTTGTAACTACATAGACCACAATCTATTAATACAGTCAGGATATTATAGTCATAAATAATAATGAAAACAGTCTTTAAAATAAGTTGGGATCATACTTCCCAAAGAATTTGTCCCAAGAGTGGAACTTAAATGTAATAGCAACAATTAAAAATATATCCTCTTTGGTTGCAACTTTCCTAAAGAATGATCCTAATAAAGATTTCAAGAAATATATAGAATTTTTGGAAAGCCGTACTTTCTGCAATTTCAAAATAAAATGACTTTCTAAAAAGGATATTATGTGTGAACAATACTTATCCCAGGGCATCGTTTTGGTTTTAAGACACAGAAACTAAGTTGACAAACATCAGATCAGACCACAACTCAAGAGTAAATATTTCTCATATCCAGCAAAACATTTGCCATATAATCCTTTGTTGCTTTAGTACAAAATTGTAATTATCAGCCCAGAGATTTTTTTCTGCTGCATAAATTTTAAAAAAACCCATCATTTTCTTCCTTTGTCACCTTTGTTTGAAATCTGTATGAAGATTTGTTACATCTTGAAGCACAGGAAGAAAAAAAACAACAACGCTGAGTTGATAGCACACAGATAATAAAAGGAGACATTTTTTTTGCAATAGTGTTTTACTACATTTTATTTTAAGGATTTCTATAGCAGATATTTTATGTACAGATCAATGTTTAGGTTTGATAACCTAAACTAAATAGTGTAAAAGCAGGTGGGAAAATTGGACTGGAAAACAAAGGCCAAAATAAATGGGAAATAAAAACAATAATGACACATTATTAAGATGAATATGGTTGGAAAACAAGAATAAAAGAATGACGGAGTTGGAAGAGATCTTGCAATCTTCTAGTCCAACCTCTTGCTCAAGCAGCTACTTCCATACCATTTCAGACAAATGGTTGTCCAATCTCTTTTTGAAAACCTCCGGTGATAAAGCACCCACAACTTCTGGAGGCAAGTTGTTCCACTGATTAATTGTTATCACTTTTAGAAAAATTCTCCTTAGTTCTCGGTTGCTTCTCTCCTCGATTAGTTTCCATCTGTTGCTTCTTGTCCTGCCCTCAGGCACTTTGGAGAATAGCTTGACCCCCTCTTCTTTGGGGCACCCCCTGAGATATTGGAACACTGCTATCATGTCTCCCCCTCGTCCTTCTCTTTGTTAAACTAGACATACCCAATTCCTGCAACCATTCTTCATATTAACTTGTTGCATTAGAGTAGTGTTTCCCAACCTGGCCAACTTTTGTGGACTTCAAGTCCCAGAATTCTTAGCAATGGGATACTGGCTGAGGAACTCTGGAAATTGTAAATTGCATATTTTAAAATTGCCCAGGTTGTGTGTTTGTGAGTTTGTTAGATAAGAAATAAAAAATAAAAACACAACTAATTACTTGGAACTAAATTATACCCTAAAAATTTGAGAAAGCTTTCCACCTTTCTATCTGAAGAAGTCTAATTCAAACAGTGGCTTAGAATCTACTGTATATTAATAATCCACTACAATAGTTTTGAATGCTAATATCCGTGTGTTTATGGGCCAAACAAGGAGAAAGATCTTTTAAATTTCAGTAAAGGTATTCAGTAAAGGTATAGATGTTGGTGGGATGATGAGTGTGCATTATAGCTTGCATTATTTCTACTTTCTCCATGTTGAAGCTAAAGACAGAGAAAAATATGGAAATATGGAAGTCATATAATGGGAATAAGAAGTAGGAAAGGATGCTGAGTGCTAGAGGCAAATACCACAAAGTTAAGAGCAATAACTTAACGTAAGAAATGGGAGTCAATAGACCATGGTGTCTAAACTAGTATACAGACAGAACACTTTTTCTTTAAAAAAGAACAGCATATCAGATGCATCAGATATTAAGCCTAACCTTCTTTGACTGAGATTGCCTGGGCTTGTGATATGTAGCTAAGCTTAGTTGGATACCATACTTTGTACTGAAGCAGAGTGGAGAATTTAATGAGCAAATTTTAAATAGAATTTCTTGAGCCAGCTGAATTCTAAATGATCCATAAGGTTCATGGGTTGAAAAAAAATGAAAGAAGCAACAAAAGAATTGCATGAATGATTAACCTATAGATTTCCAGATATTGAACAAATCTTTGGGGTCTTGTGACCCTGATTTTTTTTCAGAAATTACATGGAACGATTAGGATCAGACTTTGTCACTGGAGCCGTGACAAAAAGTCAACGTCCTGAGCACAAATCTCTCACTATAATGTGGGAACTATAGATAAATCATTAATGTGCATGTACTTTCATTAGTTTCTCCAGTTCTATTAATGCCACTGATTTTGTAAATGTCACAATACATTGGAGTCGCTTTCCTGATAAATATCTAAGTATGACGTGCAGTCTTAATCCTTGTGTAACTCTACTCAAAATTTCCTACGCCATAAATCCTAAGTCAATAAACCACCAAATAGAAACATAGAAAACTTTCTCCTCCCTTTATTCTACTTTGATTAGTTGAATTGATTCCAGTAGATTGCTTTACTGCTAGAAAGCCTTAGTAAGACCACCAATCTAGACCTTTGGAGATACTTGGTTCCCAAAGGTGCTTTTTCAAGAGGCAACTGGACTTTATTCTCCCTTGAAGACATTTCACTTCCCATTGAAGAAGCTTCTTCAGTTCAGCTTCTTCAGAGATACTTGGCTTCCCTTCCTTTCCCTCATTGTGATAAAAACTTTGGAAAGGGACTATTATTTTCCATCCGTAGGGAGAAGATGCCGTAATTTCTTTCTCAAATTGGTTCATGATAATTTTGCTCCATTATATTTCTCTCCATATTGTTTTAAAAGGAAACTTTTTGATGTTCCCCAGATATCATATGAATCCAACTGATGGCTGATTATTCCTTCTCATGTTAATAGTCCAGAATGATCTGTTGATGGGATAAATCTCATGGGAATTCTCTTCAAAGTTTTCCAGGAGGTCTTGGATATGGTGACATGACTCTAGTTGAAAGCAGATGCAAAGGTTTGGGTAAATTGAGAAAATAAATGTGCAATTCTTATTATATCTATGACAGCATTTAGTAGTCTGGAGAAAGAAATAGGAACTATTTTGCTGAAGTTATGTAAAAAGATTGCCTACATCTTGATTCATTGGTTCATTCCAGTGGTGGGATTCAAATATGTGAACAACCGGTTCTCTGTGTGGATGCCGCTTCCAGAAGTCCATTCTAGGCCTGGGCAACAAAAAATTAGCTACCGGTTCTGCTGAAGTGGTACGAACCAGCTGAATCCCACCACTGGTTTATTCTCTATTTTGCAAGTATGCCTATTATCCACAATTACATGCATTGCTTCTATTTATCTAATTTAAGCAAATAAAGTAAAGACACGGTAAACGGGGAACCTGACCAGAGCTCACCTAGTTTAATCTTGAGTTGACAAAATATTTGCAGAACCTTTTCAGTTCCTAAAGTGGAACTGGGAATGAGGTAGTGTTGGTTCACTGAAGATCCTACCAGGTTCAGTGTGGTAGAAATGACAACAGTCAGCCTAGAATTTAACTTCACACTGACATTTTGTGAACCTCTCTGGTTTGGATAGGGTTTAGGTATGGTCAATTACAGATGGTGCTTTGATACATCTGCTGTCTGCTGTTGTGGATTTTCTAAGGCGAATTCAGTGCACTTTAACATTGTGCCTTGCTATATAACTTCACGCACTTTCAGAAACTTTTCATTTTCTCTTGAAAATGAAAGAGATCTAAGCTAAATACCAAAAATCCCTTCACGGTCTAGCATGGCTGAGTGCACTAAAATATAAAAACCTTGATTTAAGCATTTTTGTATTCAAAGATCATAGGCAAGTATTCATTTGAAAGTTCAGTGGCATTTTGAGATGAGAATATCATATATAAAGATGTCAGCAGTGGAGCCTCCCATGGTGAGTTTGAAAGGAGGGAAAAAAGAGAGCAGAATGAATAGGAGATTTTCCACATTCCAAAAGGTTTTAAGATCTCATTATTTAGCTTACCCTATGTGTAACAGTCCAATATTTTACATTATCAGCTCTTGAATGGCATCAGCTCAATTACTTAACATCTGTCACCCACTTTTTCTTGTTCATTTATTGGATTTGATATGTGCCATCATCAGTGCCTGATCTTAGGGACCACATAGATAGATTTCCTCCACAAAAATCTGTCCTCAATCTCATTCCCCTAATCTTCCAACAATTTACCCATCACTTCTGTAATTGAATATATCCACCTTTCTTTTTCACATCTATCATCCTAGATCAAGCCAAGTCCAAAAATGCTAGGGAACGTCTAGAAGCCTGGCACTCTGACAAATTAGCCATCAGTAGCACATAGACATTAACAATACCTATAGACTATGCAAAAGAGACAATAAACCAGCCAAAAAGAGAGCCAATCTAGTAAACGATACCCTAATCAAGAAACTGTCAAAGAAAGCAACAGTAAACAGCTCAGCCAAAGAATCTCTAAGATACACACACACCAACACTGACAGGGTAAGACACTAGAATATAAATGGAGAGCTAACCCCATTCTGTACTAGCACTGATGATGTTACCTAGTTTGTGTAATGAAATGCCTGCAAGCTCAGAGAGCACCAAGGGCCCCTCACCTTTCTTCTTTCCCCTCTTCTTTTTTCTTCAACTTTTTCTGCATTATGGACTTTTCTGGAGGCCCATGTCTGTTCATATAATGTCCAAAATAAAATTTAAAAAATTGACCCTGGTCATTTGCGCCTTAAGTGAGAACTCTGGATTGATTTCTTTGATGATCCATTTGTTGTTTTTCTTGGTGGATCCATGGCATTGTCAAGAGTCTTCTTTATTATCTGCCTTTAATTTAATATCTATAGTTGATTTCGTCCTGTCCAAAAAAGAAGCAACCAAATAATATTATCTATTGAAACCAAAGTTAGTTCAAGTCCAGTCTCAGGTCCCACATGGCAGAGACCATTTCAGATATTCAGAGAAGCTAGCAAGAACACTTATATAGTAATACCAATTCTATCAAGAAAAGTGAACGACTAGCTGTTGACTAGCTGAATGACTAGAAATATTGTCATTCTGGATTTTCAGCAAACAGATAAATTGCATGACCTCTAAGACCCACTTCAGTCATGCAGTGGTATCAATTCAGGAATAAGAGTTGCATATGCACAGTACACAAATCTCTGAACGGCTTGTTATTTTCATACGGTAGTCCTATGGTTCCCAGTATTGAATTATTGTAAAATAATAACAAAAAAAGGAATCCATGTGTCTGAATGGTTAAAAGGAAGATATGTAAATAAAAGCCTTTGTGCGGAAATGTGATGAGGATGGAATTAATCAGGAGTACAATTAACATTGTACCGCAGCATTAAGACCTGTGATGTCACAGAGATGTTACAGAAACCTCTGTCCACATTCACGAAAAGAGATTACTTTTGGTATGGCTGCAGTTGTTTGATATATGCCTTCCTCTTGATATACATACATACATACATACATACATACATACATACATACATACATACATATAAAATATTCAACCAAGATGTGGTTTGTATACTACATTGCAGGAAAATAAGTAAGGATTGTGGCAGAAGAGAGAAAGAATACATATATGATCCTGAATAATAAATAAAAGCGGCATGATAAATCATGCAGTATTTAGGCTAGGAGTGATGTGCACAAATTGAATAAATTTATTATTAAAATACGCCAAAACAAAACAAACTGTGTAAGCCAGGCCCAGTAACTTTGCTTTCACGTGAAGAGACAAATTATGATTTTGGTGAGAAATAAGGTTTGCATGGCACAATTGTCAAAAACTGAAACAACCCAGGCTGTGTCACGCACAGATTCAAACACAGTAAGGTTAAATACTAATGTTTGGGAATCCTTGATTTGGTGGTTTTCAATTGTTTAGTTGTTTTTAATTGACCAGAAAACCTCTGCTCCCCCTCCAAGGCCACTAAATAAACTAGAAAATGGTCCCAAACTTAGAACAGTCTGAAATCCGGCAATTGATATGATTGGGCAAATAAAAACAAATCCATTATCTAACCAGGAGTGGTTAAACCAAACTGATGTCCCTGAGTAAAGTAGTGTCTTGGATATTTGCCAATTTATTTATCAGTACCACATGTCAAAGAGAGATGAGTAATTCACAAACAATCCCTGAATTTAGACAATAACAAAATGCATAATTATTCTGGCATTCCTTTTTATGGAATATTTTGAGTATAAGGGAAAAATGGATGTTTTGTTTCTTTTGAAAAGTTGCTGATAGTCTTTTATCTCCAGACTTGATTCTATCCCAGGCAATATATTAAACATCATCTTGGTTTATTTATAATTATTTCTGTCTCAGTTTCCTCTGCTGGGCATGGCAGGCAGAAGATTCCCTGCCATATAATTTAAGTGAGCTGTCCACAAACTTTTGGGAACTGTATTGTTTATTTTGAAAAGATTAAGCCCATTAACCGTTTGAACTTTGCCAGTTGAAATTCAGTCTTCCTGCCAAAGCCAGCTTAAATATTTTGAAACACAGCTCTTTGAGAGACCACCTACAGGTATAAAAGAAGTGTATTTTTAAAAAACATAGTGAGGAACCCTTAGGGATTTTTTTCCCCCTAAATATAGTGATGAAATAAATTTGGATGGGAAGTTTCAAATCGACCAGATACAGGTAGTCCTTGACTTACAACAACTCCTTTAGTGACTGTTCAAAGTTACAACATCACTGAAAAAAGTGACTTTTCACACGTACAACTATTGCGGCATCCCCATGATCACATGATCAAAATTCAGATGCTTGGTCACTGACTCATATTTATAACCGTCACACTATCCGAGGGGGTCATGTGATCCCCTTTGGCAAAGTCAATGGGGAACACTTAACAACCGTGTTACTAACTTAACCACTGTAGTGATTCACTTAACAACTGTGGCAAGACAAGTTGTAAAATGAGGCAAGACTCACTCAACAAATGTTGCGCTTAGCCACATAAATGTTGGGGTCAACTGCGGTCAGTCTAAGAGAAAGTTGTATTCTATTCAAAAGGTCCTCTTGCGTTCTGTGTTCAAATTTTTATTGCGCTCTTTCCTCAGTAAAAATGATGCATGCCCTGTGTCAATATTGAAGAGATTACAAGAAAGCAGCATTTGCAAAACATATTAAAGAAAAAATGCATACAGAAAGATTAACTGTACATCCCATAAAGAATGTTGATTTAAAGAAGCTGCAGATGGCTCTAGAGAAAAAAGAAGGCCAGGAACATTTTGTGCAGTTTTTTTTTTTAAAAAAAAAATCTTTATATCTACATTTACATCAGGGTTAGCAAAGTTGCCCATGAGATCTACACAAGAAACCATGTTAAAAAGATAACCAAGTTCTCAAGAGACTGAGAAACCACATATGTGTTAGCATTCCCATCCTCCACTTTCACAAGATTTCATAGAGGACATGCAGACATCTCTTGATTTTGGAGTCAAAACATTGCGAAATTGGGAGAGTTGGTGATTTTGCAAGTTTCTGGTTGTTTTGTTTTAACATATTTTTAATGGCTGGCTACATCAGAACCAGAAGAAAATAAATATCTCAGATAAAGTTGATAAAGTCCAAGTGTTATTATTATTATTTTCTGTATGAAGATACATTTAACATTTCCTCTCTGACCATCACCCACTAAACGGAACAGCCCAAAAGACTTGATATTAGCAAGATGTCTTTTTTTTCGTTAGTTTACAAATAGCCATAGGGAGGACTCTTATTTTCACCTTCCCAGATGCCCCCCAATTACAGTTTGGGGACAAAGGTTAATCTTTCATTCTTTGCTTTGGGGAGGTTTAAAAGTTTAGAACAAGAGCAGTTTGCCACTCAGATGTATCCCACACTCATTCTGACCCAATTCCTTCTAATCACCTAAAAAAACAACAACAAAAAAACCCCTTCTCTCAAAATAACTTAATCCAGTAATGTCACTTCATCTCAGAAATCCTGAAAAATTGGGGAGCTGACTTGCAGCGTCTGATTATTTCAATGATTATATGCTGTAATGTCATTGTTGATTCTAGCAATCACATATATAGACCTTCTCCATAAAAATCTGTCCCGAACCAGGTCCTTTAGGTCTTCCAACAATGATCTCATCATTACTGCACTTGAATCCCTTGCTTTTGCTGGTGATCATTCTCTTCTCTTTTCTTCCACTTTTCCCAGCTCTAGAGCCTTTTCAGAGAGTTGGGTCTTTGCTTAATATACCGATAAAGATTCTCAATAATCTAGATCAGGGGTAGGCAATCTTGGCTCTTTTATGACTCGTGGACTTCAGCTCCCAGAATTCCTGAGCCAGCATGGCTGGCTCAGGAGTTCTAGAAGTTGAAGTCCACAAGTCATAAAAGAGCCAAGGTTGCCTACCCCTGATCTAGGTAGAGTTGTTTGGAGGTTGAGTCATTGCAACTGGGCTAATTTTTGTTGTTAGGTTGATACATTTCACTGCTCATCTGAGCAGCTTCATCTGTCAGAGCAAGTCAGTTAGGCAGAGAGTTGCTGGAATGTACCAACTCCTGCTACACCAACTTCAGGAGTTTCTTCCCCAAAGTGTATTGCAATGAAATAAATTCTCAGTAATACAGGTAGTTGTTTAATTTTTGCTTAATGTATCCAAAGTGAGATCATATGAGCCTAGTCATTTATCCCTCAAGTGAGATCTCTGGGTAGATTTGTTCAATGATCCATTTGTTTTCTTGGCTGCCTATCATATTCTCAGGAGTCTTCTTCCACACCAAAGTTCAAAAGTGTCTGTAATCTTCCTATCTTGCTTCTTCTAACTTCCAGCTTTCACTTTTGTAGAGCATCAAAGGGAAGGCCACAGCTTGCGCCATTCTGATCCTTGTAAGCAAGGACGCATCACAGCATTTGACGGTGTTTGAATATCTTTGCCAAGCCGCTAACCTCTCACATCTTACCAATCCATACTCTCCTTTCAGTTTATTAATATTGTTCTTAGCCAAAGAAAGCCCAATTAACTAGAGGGGTTTCTTTTACGAACCGGTGCACCAGAGGAAAAGAGTGAAATATTCTAATTCACTTATACACAATAAGGCTCCCTGCTCCAATACCACCAGCATAATTTGTGCACGCTGACAAGATGCTAGTTTCAAGTATTATCAGCAATTGTCAGGATGAGTTCTTTTTATGTAAATGGACTCATTATTAATTTCTGCTGGTGCTGAACGATTTATGAAGTGCTTTTGTGGATTTAGGAAAGTAGTTCATGAATCAGAGGGGGGGAAGGGGGCGGAAATGTTTTAAAATATCCTGTGTTGATAAATAATATCCCTCATTCATGAATCCTGCCGATAGAGTCTTTTATCTTCAAGTGAGAAGAAAGCCTGAAATGAGAAAATTATGATATGCCAAGCCAAAATATAATAAACAAGCAACTAACCAAGCAAAAGGCTGGATAATTCTGCAGAACACTGTCAGATTTTTTTTTTTTTTGAATCAACATTTTTCTCTGGATCGGGAAGGTCAAAATTCTCTGACCTTATTCCCAAAGGATACATATATATTAAGACTTTTCTATCTGCCTTTATAAAAAAAAATAAATCAAAAGAAAACCTGATTAATGTAGGCTTGAAAAAGTAGCATGTCACTATTTTGTATAGAAGCAGATTTGGGATAGTGGCCAATATGTTGTTAGATCATTGCCAATTGTCTGATAGCAGCTTGTTCTGATCAAAAATTAGCAGAAGAAAATGACTGCTACTTCCTTTATAGATTTATGTCTTACACATTTTGGTTGAGATGCAAACGAGGCATGAGTAAATCAAAAAGTCTGCATATTTTCCCATGAGTTTTTTTTGTAACAGGAACTTTGTAAGAAACGATATAGCTTGTGTCTAGAGAATGCACACTTTTAAATAGTGAAAAAAATAATTAACATTACCGTGAAGTTATCTAGTGATGCCACTAAAAGTGCTGCTATTTATGATGCACAAATGAGTGTCAGATTGCCGCAATTTGATGCTATGGATTGAATCACTAAATTGGGTCACTCTGATTTGGAAAGGTGATTTTCTTTCTTTCTTTCTTTCTTTCTTTCTTTCTTTCTTTCTTTCTTTCTTTCTTTCTTTCTTTCTTTCTGGCAATTTAGTTGAATACTTTGAGTAGAATAACTGAAAGAGAACTTTGCATCAGACTAATAGTTATCTTTTTCAGAATACAAATTTATCCAGCTTTTATTGCTCAAATATATTTTACAGTCCTGTAAAAATCTAGGTAGCTTCAAAATGAGACTTTTATATACCAAGTAATGGGGGTTATTTTTTTTTAAAGCAATCTCTTCAAAGTACAATCTAAATTTAACCTAATTTTCACCTAACTTGTGGAGGCTAATCAGAAACTAAAACAAGGGTGAATCTTCCACCCATGCCTTTTTTTTTCATTATTCAATGTCTCTGGGAAATTAAACCAATGAGGCACAATAACCAAGTCAGTGGATGACCGGATTAAGCATATTGGATGAACCAAAACATACTGTCAGATTCAGTGATCTGGAATTCTCATACATTTACTGATAGTGAAAGGACAAGCTGAGCTCCTATGTTTCCTAACACTAGCAAGATAACCTAAAGATTAAAAATAATGAATAATGTGATGGTTTTTCCTCTCTCAAATAAATACTTAGAGTATTTAAGCCTTTATCTCTTTAGTTAGAGCGGTGTATCTCAAATTCAGCAACATGAAGAACTCCCCAACCAGCTTGGAATTCTGGGAGTTGAAGTCCACGTCTTAAAGTTGCTGAGGTTGAAGAACTTTTGATTAGAGTGTGCTCTACTTTCCCTATCAGAGTCTCCAGGGTTCCAGGCAAGATCAATCCACTCATCTGGTACATCATGAGATCTTTCTAAATGAAGGAACATTGTATTACATCTGATCTATATAAAAAGCAGTAGGGCTTGTTTCACGGTAACTCCCCAGAGGAATATGGTTTAATACCATGACTCTTGGGTGACCATAATGAACATGGAAGATAGAAAACATCCTTTTAGCTTCTCGTCACAATTGCCCGTCTTACTGTACAGAAAAATCACTCTGTCCCTTCTTTCAGGGTTGATCTGAAAACCCAACCCTATGTCAAATATAGAGCTCTATAGACTGCAGTTTTCTGTCTCCTGTAAGGTATAATAGCTACTTCTTTTATGGGAAGCCAAGATTTAATCCAGTAAGTCTGTACAAATCAATATCTTTGTTAAATGACACCATGTTTGAGTTATTTTACGTTATGTTGATGGTTAGCTAATTTTGTAATGGAGACATTCTTTCTTGAAGCAGACATTGTATAATTTAGTGGTAAAAATGTCAGTCATTAAGGGTTGTGGGCCTGCACCAGGGCAGGAAGAGGGCGGATTTATTGATGGAAATGTATCTATATAATCTTCGTGGTCCTTTGACCTGCAGGATCCATTTTGGTTATAATTTTGTTTTGTGAAATTGACATCAACCACAATCATTAATGTAAAAATGACACTGAAATGGTTTGTTCATCTGACCTGATTTTGAAGTCTTGCTACAGTAACAGCTTTTCAATGCAAAATAAATTAAAGCTTAGAATTTAAGCACTCTCCCTCTCTTTCTCTCAGCTACTGGAAGACAAATATCACAAGTATAACAAAATATACAGTATATATTGCAAGAAGCAGGTTCAGTTCTGCAAATCATGCAGATGGTCACAATCAATGAATATATGAGAGAGTTACACTAGTTTTCAAATGTTGCAATGTTGTGTTAGCAGTGTAACATGAAAACATCTTTGATAAGCTTTATATCAATAAATATAACTGGACTCAATGCATAGGGTTGTACTCACATATCAAATTCGATTTTATCTCTTCTTTCTTTATACAATCCCCAAATTTAGAAAGGTAGAAGTGCTACTGTACAACTCAGGCCACTGTTCCTAACTTTAGAAAGTTCTGGAGAAGTTTATTTTTAAGACTAAAGTCTTCTAAAGACTTTCCGAAGACTTTTAATCAACATTTCTTCTTCATAGACAACCTGAGAAGAAGAGTAAATGGGAACAGGACAGATGCTGTTTATGGTCAGGTTGAGCTAATTAAAAGCAAAAAGAAACAGAAAACTTGGAAGTAGAACCCATTCGCTAATTCCTCTCCTTTCTTTTTCCTTTTCACCTCCCCCCTCCCTTTTATCACAAATGACTATTTTAGCTCTGCTGTTTTGCATGGCTTAATATTGTAGCAGCCTCTTATTCGCACCACTCATAAAAGACTGCATTATACAAAAGTACCTGGAAAATAAAAATTCATTGAAAGGGGGACTCATCAAGCCTAAATGGAAGTTTATATTGCAACATTATGAGAAAGCTGGTGCATTTGCAACTCCCTTGGTGGAGAAGCCTGAACAATTTAATTCTGAACAATTAAAGCCATACAGTTAGCCTGTCTTGCTGGGATGAGTTTTCTTAAAAGGGAGAATGACCCTCGCTTTGCCAGGCCTGGTCTTGGCTTCACTTTGTGTCATTATTGGGTAACAAAATCTCACCCGCTTTCATCCTCAGAATGAGCAGGCAGGAAGTTGCTTAAATCATCCCTTCTTTCTAATTTTTTCTCTCTGTGGGCATGTGTCTGTCTGTCTTTGAATCATTGTTGACTCCTGAAGACTGCTTGGACAAGTCCCTGCAGTTTTGCTGGCAAGTGGTTGCCATTGCCTCTTTTCTAGGGCTGAAGGATAGTGATTGGCCCAAGGTCACCCAGCTGGCATTGCGCCTAAGGTGGGACCAGTCTCCTTGTTTCAAGTCCAACACTTTTTCCACTAAACCACACTCTCCTTTGGGTTGAGAGATGATGACCAGTCTAAGGTCACTCACGTTGAACTAGAACTCACCGTTTGTAGCCTGGTGCCTTAACTGCTACCCCAAACTGGCTCTCTTTCCTTTCTAGTGCTGTCTCAAAATTTGTCCTCTAATTTCTTGAAAGTTTTCTTCCCTGAATTAGGAGAATCTCTTTTCCTGCTTTCTTCCCAGCCAAAGAATAAGGAAGGTACTAGCTAATTGATTTAATTGTGGTGATGCCATGAAAGAGTATTTTCTCTAATACAACTCTTAATAACCCTGCACTAATATATCTTAATAATATATATATATATATATTCTTCTATTCTTGAAAAAAAGCCCTTATACATCTATATATAATACCAAGATCCATTGTATTTGATGCCTTCTAATTGTTTAATTTATTGATTGGCTGTATTTTTTTTTTAATTTAAGTGTTCGGACAATTTTTATCTCACAAGGAAATTCCCATCAATATGCCACCTGAACCAGTATTAGAAAATTCTGTGTTTAAATGTTTTTGATTCTATTTGAGAAATATCTTCTGAGCTTTTTGTCACTGTATTTTTTTTATCCTGCTGCGAAGGAGACATTTCTCTTGGAGAGAGAAAAATGAAGGGGAAAAAAAAGGGGGGGGGAGAGGTGGAGACAGAAAAGCTTAGCATTGAGAATTAACCTTGATTACATACGCAATTTGCTAATCAAAATTGGAGACCTGCTAATCCAGCCTGAATTACAAGACACCTATTCCCCCCCCCTTTTTTTTTTCATGGTATAGCATAGCTGAATTCAAATGTTTGATAAATAAGAGTCTTCCTATGGATTAGAAAGAATATGTGGTATGAATCCCCTAATGTTTGGATGGCCTGCGAGACAGTTCTTTCTGAGGAACAGAATATCTACTTAGAGATTTCCCACAGGTTCTAACCTGGGGTTTTTCCAGATATTGTATCTTGAACTTCATTTATCCTTATTGTCAGCAATTAAAATGACTCCAGTTGTGGGTTCTAGGTATGGCTTAAGACCAAGTCATTGCAACAACTGATTTTTTTTTGGGTGCTTTGGAATCATTATTTGCTCCTGGTGACTGCCTGGAGCAGTACCTGTAGTTTTCTTGGCAAGGTATTGCCTCCCTTCTGCCACTGAGGGACAGGGACTGGCCCAACCTCTCTCAGCTGGCTTTGCGCCCAGACTGGGATTATAATTCACAATCTCCCAGCTTCTAACCTGGTGCTTTAACCACTACAACAAACGGGCTCATCCAATTATATCCGCAGCACTTTGAAATCAAGAAGCAAGAAAAGGGATGTTTTGAGCCAATCAGAATTATCTATTACTTCAAATGTTCAGCCCTAGGTCAGACGTATATGACAACATATACGTCTCCTGTGGCCCCTCCTGTGACCTTATCACCCCTTCCTGACTCCTTTGCTATTTGCCAAGGTTAACACTTAGCATTTAATAGAAGCTCAGCTTACCCTGGTTTATTTAACATACCTCAGTTAAGCAAGAGGAAGGAAGCAACTGGAAGCCAGGCAGTCCATTACTCTGATTCCTGAGAAAAGCAATTTTTGGTATTTCCAGAAAAATAGTATTCAAGAAATTGCAGAAAGATAAATGGTTCATTCGAATAATTGTATAAGGAACAACTATGCAATCAAAGTTGCAAGATACAGATCAGCTGCTTTATATCTTAATTTATATGCCAATTTACTTTTGTTACATTTTAAAATTCATATGCCTTTGTGTGTTTGTGAGTATGTGTTTGTGTGTATGTATCTGTTCTCTCTCTCTCTCTCTCTCTCTCTCTCTCTCTCTCTCTCTCTCTCTCTCTCTCTCTCTCTCTCAGAAATACTTGATAAATCTGGTCAATTCAAGAATTCTTAAAATAACTGCACCAGCCTGTCCCGTCTGCTCCCCTCTGTATGCATCTGAATTTAGCCATTCATTTAGCCCTTATTTAAGCTGTTATGGCTTCAAAGAAAGTGGATCAAAATTATATTTAGTGGAGAAGATCAATTTGGATATATATATATATTTTAGGAGAATACGTGTCTGAAAGGCAACCTTTGTGTGGATCTGGGCGGATGAAAAACTTGTCGGGAAATGTAAAACTGGCATGGTAATTGAATGCAGATGTGACACAGACTACAGATAGGCTGATATCTCCGTTCTTTTATGTAACGGTGATGGTACTAATAGCATGAGCATATATGGATTGGGTTGTGCTGCCTCCTCTGCCATTAAATTAATTGTATTGGAAAGTAATACGGTTGCTATAAAAATACAGGAAGGGTTGAAATGAAGTTCTAGCATTGTAAGTAAAAAAGGAAGTAAGGTTTTAGGGAGGAAGGAGCATAGAAAATGGAAATAGAAGCTAGTTCTTTGTAATGGAGAAGCTTTTATTAACAAGAATTTTATTTGTAGATGTCACTTCCTATGTTTTATGGACTCTCATCCTGGCAGACATCCCACTGTTCCATAATCCATGTAGCTGAGATGACATTATGATGGCAGACTGTTGATGTGACTTATTTTGTCTGGTCACATTTACACACCTTGCATATATAAGAACATAACAATTAACTTTTTGGTTCAGGTAATCTAACCCCCAACTCTCATGGATTGTTAAGAACACAAAGAAGTCTGACTTGCCTGGAAACTCATAGAATGCAATTTGTGTGTAAGTGTGTGTAAGAAGCAGGTATCTGGAGACCATTCAGTATAGAAATGACTTTGAGGATGTTGAGATTGGATGGGAAAAAATGACAAAAGCAGTGAACCCAAGTAACTTGATGTGGCTTTCTGGAACATCAGAAAAGCACAAGTATAAAGAAGGCAAATATTGATGAATTTGAAATTAAGCTTGGAGACAATGCCAAGACCTTGAATGGTTCTCATTCAAGTTGATGAAAAATAGTTGGCTTTGCAAATTTCAAAGGAGAACAGATTTAAAGAACTATAGAACTCCTGGCTCTTCTTGCCATTCTTGTGTTTCTCATCAGTGTATTCTCATAATTTCCTATTTATTTCTTACAAGTAGCATCCTTGTATTTATTAGCAGTAAGGCTGCTGAGAGATACGCTGTGTGTGAATGTACTGTCTTTGATTCTTCAATCTTCTTTCTGGTGATCTTCAGTCTCCCTGGATTGCCTTTATTCCTTTGAACCTCAATGGAAGCCATTTCTCCCAAGGTGTATTTTCTCCCATGGGGTATTTTCATTAGTAATCAGATTGTCCTTAATAATGTCCTACCCTTTGGAGTTTGTTGGGGAACTCTTTCCTCTGAAGATGTTTGATAAAACTGTGCATCCACCATCTCTCTACAAGTCTGTTGGGAACTTTCAAAAGCCATGAATAGTTGGTTCTATTTGAAATCCCAGAATGATTTCAATTATTGAGGGCTTGTTTCTCTTTTTTCTAGTAGAAAGATTTCTCAATTGTGCTCTGAGATTGCACAATCCAAGGGGCTCATTCTCTGAACTCCACCCAGGAACCAAAGAGGAGTGGACTGGGGTTAGTGTGGAGAAGGGTTGGATGAGTACAGGTAGTTCTTCACCTACAACCTTTCATTTAGTGACCGTTCAGAGTTAACAACAGGGCTGAAAAAAGTGACTGATGATTGTTTTTCACACAACTGTTGCAACTTCCCTGTGGTCACATGATCAAAACTTGGATGCTTGATGACTGGTTCATATTTATGACAGTCGCAGTGTCCCGGGGTCATGTGATCACCTTTTACAAGCTTCTGACTAGCAAAGTCAACGGGGAAGCCAGATTCAATTAACAATCATGCTACTAACTTAACATTTAACAGCTGTGTCAAGAAAAGTCATAAATTGGGGCAAAATTCACTTAACTGTCTCACTTAGCAACAGAAACTTTTGGCTCAATTGTGGTTGTATGTTGAGGCCTACCTGCATTAATTCTTCCGGAGTTTGGACTGCTTGCCTGTTACAGTACGTGTTGCTTGTTAATGTTGAAAATAAATGACTATTGGGCACATATTTCTTGACTACTGTACAAAAATATTTATCTGCATGATCTATGGATTCAGAGAGCTTTGAATTAATTGCTTTTACATTTTTTGCATTTGATATCCTGCCAGCCACATGACTCTAAGAAGGATTTAAAACACTTTCATATGATAACGCAGCCTGGAAATCACACGCAGGCCATTGTAGAAAGGGAACCATTTTTTAAAAAATTGACTAAAACAATTTTTGAAGGTTAAAACAAACATAGTTGTCACAGATGGATCTATTGAAAATAATATTAAAAATCCCATCATGTGAAAATTAATACAGAAAAATAGCTTAAGAATTAATATAAGGAAGGGATGGAATTTTAGTTTTATACAGCGTTCACATCTGAGAAGTATTTCAGAGGTTTGATTTGATCATTTGCATAGTCAGACACAAGCATGCACCTGCAAGAAGATTACCATGTCTGCTCTAAGAAGGATGAAATAAAGAATTCCCATATTAGTTCTGCAATCCAGAATTCTTCAAATTTATCTGGTTTACACAGAACCATTGATGTAATTTTTAAAATGTCTTCATAATTAATTTAAAAGAGGAAATCTGAAAGCGAGGTGTTAAATGTGAAGAAAATATGGTTATTAAGATAGGAATGAGGCTGTAGAGTTTAGGTGATGGTTCCCTAATCTTTCAGACATCTATAATAAACCATGTTGGTTTATATATCGACAGACATGTAGTTTACTGTAGTTTGCCATTTGTCCAATCTCAGCCATCTTGTTTATAAATAATATTGTAGTTCCTGGCTCAAATGCTCAATATCTAGGATTTTTTTCCATTGGGGAAGTTACTGTAGTCTTGCTGGTCACAAAGAAATGGACTGTGGCAGGGTGGTGTTTGGCATGAATGCATGTGTGTGATCTTCATATATCCATTGTGTAAACCACAGCCAAAAGAGTCACCTACATTATCTTGTACCTCTTAATGAAATACAGGATGGGAACCAGTTTGAACGAATCATGATTAAAATTTAAGCCAACAGTGAAAGAAAATTGGAACTGGATGTTGATTCAGTGATCTTTGAGCTTCCAAGCAAGCTTTTAGCCTTCATCTTAAAACTATTGGAAATAGTTACAAAAACTTTCTTATATAGGCCGTTCAAAGTTATAACGTCACTGAAAATGTGATCAATGGCTGTTTTTCACACTTACCACTGTTGCAGCATCCCTTGGTCATGTCATCAAAATTTGGACATTTGGCAATTGATTCATATTTATGACAGTTTGCAGTGTCGTCTCTTTTGACAAGCAAAGTCAATGGAGAAGCCAGCTTCTTAATAACTTAACCTCAATGATTCACTTAACGACTGTGTCCGTAAAATGGGACAAAACTCACTTAACAAATTTCTCACTTAGCAATATAAATTTGGGACTCAGTTGTGGCCATAAATTGTGGATTACTTGTAATCATTAAGCCAAGGGATAATCCTGGCCAAGAACAATGTTATTTTACTGGCTTCAGACCCAGGAATCTCTCAGCCCTTGAGCAAGGAAGATGGAATCTACTCATGCCCATCCACAACCCTTTGAGCTTTCCTTTCCTTCCAACATTCCATTATATTTTTATTTCTGGAATAAAAACATCAACAGATGATAAAATGCAAAAATAGTATTTCTCTTTTTCCTGGCATCCTAATCGGGTTTTTTTTTTAATGTTGGCCCCTTATAATTCATCTTTTAATTGAGAAGGAAGAAACCAGCCCAAGATCAAACACAAAAAGAAGATTGCAAAGATTTGATTTGAGAAGCAAAGTAGCAAGGAGGCAGGATCATTCTAGGCTGTGGGTCTGTTTCTATTTATTCAACCACTGAGATCAATGGCATTTTTTAAAAAAAAAAAAGTGCACAAAAGAGAAAAGATGGTAGCCTATAACAAAAAACCCTTTCATAATCAATATTATCGAAAAGATATTAGGTTTTTGCAAAAAACAAAAAGAGATCATGGTAGAAAGGGAGGGGGAAAACCCAGCAGAAGCCAGGCAGCACACAAAGGTTTACTTAAGAGGACTACAAAATATTGGACTAAAAATAAGATTAAAGATGAAATTTGCAATGAATCTCAAGCTGCTGTATTCCCCATGGCTGAGTCTGCCAAAGGCGCTGTTGGTTTCCTCTGTTCTTTTCTGTCTTTATTTAAATATTTTATACAGTTGTCTGTGTTCATGTGTAGTGCGAGCTGTCATTTATATTTCAAGTCCACTCTAAAATGGATCTTCGCCTACAGCAAGCTGTGCACAGCAGTTGAGTGTTTCTGAACTAGGGGGCTACACTGAAGTGGGAAGGACAAATGATGGCTGGTGTTTAAAGTCATTTTTGTGTACTTACAGTTTGCTGTTATGTCTTCTGCTCTGAAATTGATTTTATGGCTTTTGTGATATTATGAAAGGATGGGATGAGAGGGAGATTTCCATTGATTGGAAATCCATTTATTGTTGTTGATATATATGTGTATATATGTATGTATGTTTGTGTGTGTGTATGTCTATATATGTATATGTGTGTGTGTGTATATATACATACAAGTAATCCTCAACTTACAACAGTCCATTTAATGACCGTTCGAAGTTACAACAGCACTGAAAAAAATAACTTAGGATCATTTTCACACTTATGACCATTGCATCCCCCCCCCATGGTCACGTGATAAAATTCAGACACTTGGCACCTGACTCATAGTTATGACGGCTGTAGTATCCAGGGTCATGTGATGCCCTTTTGCCAACTTCTGACAGAAAAGGCAACGGGGAAGCCAGATTCACTTAACTGTGTTACTGAGTTAACAACTACAGTGATTCACTTAACAATTGTGGTAAGAAAGGTCAAAAAATGGGGCAACACTCACTTAACAAATGTCTCACTTAACCACCAAAACGTTGGGCTCAATTGTGATTCTATGTCAAGCACTATATATACATATGTATATATTTGTGTGTGTGTGTGTGTGTGTGTGTGTGTGTATACACACAATAGCTGGGTGGCAGGAAATTTGTGAAATCTAATATTGTGGTTTTGCTTTTTGGAAATGGGCATGCTTATGAGCTAAGGAACCATGGCAATATTAATAGTTTCTAGGATGCAAAGAGCTTCTGAGAGTTGCATTCTATGAATAGGTTTTTCACCCAACTGAGAGATTTGATGCCATGTTCAGGGTTTCCTCTCAAGTCATCCTGTCTAAGTCAAGGAACACTGATTCTTATACTTCACAAAGTGCTCCTTAATATAAAAGTGCATTTTGTATTTGGTCTTAAAATTGGCCTCCTTTCCTGAAGATATATTTGATGTGGCAGAAGATAAATGGGATGTGGGATGCTTGAGATGGTGAGGAGGACTCGGTATCATACTGGTACCTGATGCGTCTTGGCTTACAAATATAAACCGACTCTGTAGGTGTACAAGCTTCATATATATTCACATTCCTTGGTTTCCCAGATTTGCACTGTAGAGGCCCACTTTCTAGATAACCAAGCTTAACATTTCTAAACACATACATCAATAAATCGGTGCTTGATTTGCAATGTATCTTACCTGATGGGGAATGGAGTACTAAGTAATTTATGGATATGATCAAAAACTAGTCAGCAATTTCAAGATCTTTGGACCCTCTCACTTTGTTCTAAATATTTTCTTGAAGCTGCTCTTGGACTTTCAAAAAGTCCATGCTTGCAGAGAAGTAAAGGCCTGGAAGGGACCTTGATGGTCGTCTTCTAGAGGTTTATCCTTGGACCAGCCAGGCTGATCTTTTTCAAATGAGCCACTGTTCACTTTAGAAGGATGCTGATATCTAAATTGTTTATATCACATCCTGGAATCAGTCTATAATAAAAGTTTATTTGGGATCAGAAAAAAACATTCTACCCCATACATTTTATGATTTTCCTTTGCCAGGAGAGAGAGACTTAAAGAACTTTTGAAGTTCTTTAAACTTAAAGAGTTAAAGACTTTTAAGAACAGACTGGACATCCACTTGTCTGAAATGGTATAGGTATCTCCTGCTTGTGAACAGGGCTGGACTAGAAGACCTCCAGGGTCTCTTCCAACTCTGTTATTCTTTTGAAACTTGGTGCCGTTATGTGTCTTTGTATACTTGTGGGAGGAATAGAGGGGTTGTATCGTTAGCAAAATAAGAAAGCTCTGTTGCAAAGCATTAGGCTTTGAAACAGAATTAGATACTATTCTGATCCATTGCTTTTCTTCTTTAATCAGAATTCTTCAGAAACCAAAGGTTATAACGCTTTGCTTTCTCTGGATAAGAGAAAGCAACATTCAGCAAGAATAGGAGTTTCTGTTAATTCAAACTGTTGTGTTACTATCTCTGTGTATCACTATGATGCACTGACAGTTAATGATCTCCAACATAATTGTTCTATCATTTGCAAAATAACAAACCCTTCCCCAATAAACAGTCAAAACTAGATATAATATGACATTCCACAATGGTTAATTTACAGACTTTAATATGTTTCTGCTAGATTACCCCCCCTTCCCCCAGTGGGACATAACCCTCCTGGTCACAATCTTTTCTTTCACAAATCTTCTTTGTATTTGTTCACTGACCCTGGAGGATGTACTTAGCTTGTGACCCTATTTTGGTTAATAAAACTCAGCCTGTCTGAACGTCTTCACTCCCACAAACTAGAGGGAGATTATTGTTTGATCAGAAGTCTTCAGAACATGGCTTCATCTTCTGGATAAGTGAGTGAATGGGCACGCATCTCTTTAGGATCTCTTTCTTTGAACTTTGAGTTTATTTCCCAAAGAAAAACAAAAACAACAATCGATTTTATGAATGCGAATAAGAGAAACACTGTATGACTTAGCAGCAGCATTAAAAAAAACCCAATGCCACCAGCATTCTCTAGGGATTTATATTGTCTAGAAATGCTACCAAAATGGAAAACTTCCAATAATAATTGACAGCCAAACCAAAAGCCTACATTGGCATTTCTTGCTAATTTCCAGAGCTGTGGAAGAAAATAATCAAGATGTAAATTAAAGTGTAGTTATCGAATCTGCGTTTTAAAAAAGTTGCATAGTTAATATTGTTCACTTGTTGAAGAGACTATTTGTATCATCTGTGTATAGTCTCTGATTCAAACAACACACTAGGGATAATCCTCTCCTTTCTCCAAAATAAACAATTTATCTGTGTATTCAAGTCAAGGGAGGTTGTTCTTTTAATTAAATCCTCTGATCATATTATTGCTGAGACGGCTGTAATAATTTTAATTGGTTAATTAATTGATGTGCTAATTGGCTAGTTCATCTAGTTAATCAACTGGGGTTTTTTTTTAAAATCAACTTTTCAAACTTCAGCTGTTTGACGATACTTATCTCAGTGGGATATATCGAGGCTCAAATTAATGTAATTAAAATATACCACTGCAAAATTCTGTTTTTCAAACCAACATGAATAATGTTTATCTACCTCCAAATGCTTTCCCCGCCCCCTCAGCATTTAGTAGCCCATATAAACTTTTAAAAATTATGAACTTGGGGTACAAATAAAATGAATTTAAGGACCAACATAAGGCATGGCAAATAACAACTATTTGAAGGCCCAAGAATTAACTCTCCATTAGAAAAGTTCTCCTTTGAACTAGACCAGTGGTTCTCAATCTTTCCTTCACTACAGACCCCCTTTAAATACCTCCTGTGGCCACAGACCCCCAAGACTTAACTCAAGATTTAAATCATAACATTTCTTCAAGCCTTTGGAGACCTCCTGTGACAATATTGTGACCTTCCAAGGGGTCTGCGGACCACAGGTTGAGAATCACTGATCTAGACATCAGAGAAGGGAATAATCAAAACTGTAGAATAGGTGGAACTGGATTTTCTAGGATTTGAACAATTTATCTCCCAGCAGTTATTATGAAGGTAGAGTTAGGGCAACATTTTAAGCCTAGCTTAAAACGTTAAAATATTTTGCCAGTATCAGGAAACTCACCCACTTATTCAATGAAGCATTTTGAGGACTGCAAATATATAAAGGCAGTTTGGAAGACATGTACAGCTAATAATTAATATTTGGGAGAGCACAATCTTTTCCAGATTGTGGGATGCATACAATCTGCGAGTGGCATGCCAAAACCCACAAACAGAGGCAAGACAAAAATAAAATTTAATTTTATTTCATTTACATGCACAAGAGCCGGTTTGGTAGAGTAGTTAAGGTGCTGGACTAAAAACATGAGACTGTGAGTTCTAGTTCTTGTTTTTGTGCTTGGTGATTTTGGCCAATCATTCTCTGTCAGTCCAGCCCAGCTCACAGAAGTGCTGTTATGGGAAAAATAAGAGGTGGGAGCATTATATAAGTGGCAGGATCTAAATCAAATAAATACATAAAATAAAATTATAACTGACATCAGTTAAAAAAAGAGGCTTTCTGGTCATGGATTAAATAATTCTCTTCTACAGATAGTCCTCGATTTATAAGCACAGTTGGGCCCAAAATTTCCATTGCTAAGCAAGACAGTTGTTAAGTGAGTGTTCCTCCATTTTACAACCTTTCTTGCCATAGTTATTAAGTGAAACACTTCAGTTGTTAAGTGAGTAACACCGTTGTGTTAAGTGAATCTGGCTTCCCCATTGACTTTGCTTGTCAGAAGGTCACAAAAGGGACCTCACATGAACCTGGGACACTTCAACCTTCTAAATACTTGTCCAATTGCCAACTGCCCGACTTTTGATCATGTGACCATGGGGATGCTGCAATGGTCCTAAGTGTGAAAATGGTCATAGGTCACTTTTTTCAGTGCCATTTTAACTTTGAACAGTCATTAAATGAATGGTTGTAAGTTGAGAACCACCTGTACCTCAAACATGATAATTTATCAATAGTTCTTGAAGGTCTCTGAGAATTGTTCTCAAGGTTTCTGGGGGCCGTTTATGGTCAAAGATGCTGAAATTGATCAGCTCTAGTCTCTGAAACATCAGAAGCACATACACAAAGACACATAACAGACACAGTATGTGGAATTATCTACCATGTTTCTTTGTGGTGGGAAAAAGGAGGAGGAGAGGAATGCAATAGCCATCCATTTTAAATTTGTGTGTTTGTTCTTTCCAGGAATATTAATTTCTTTGAAAGTGTAAGAAAACCTTGAAAAGGCAAATATTATTAATGCTGTAGAAGAACATAGAAAGAATTTTGTAGCAAACATTTATTTTCCAGTGCAGACCATCTTTTTTGTCAAGGACTTATTTTCATTAATTTTCTAGATTAAAAAAAAAAGTAAGAAAAAAGTGTGTTGAGTTGCTTAGAATGTCAAAAAATAGAGTGAATGCTCAGTACAAATATGCATGCATAAACTAATTTACACAATTAACATCCAGACACATCATTATTTTCTAGTTTTTAAATTATATTTTGGGATATTTCATGCACAGATATACACAGACAAACTTTCTGCAGTTAATTATTTAAGAATTAATATTTTAACCACTTTCCTTCTCAAACGTTAAAAACAGATGTTAAAAAGTTGAAGGTAGATATATTTTAATTTGAAACTTAGCAATAGTAGGTGACTCTCTTCTTCTTCTGAAAAAAAGGGCAGATGTTATACAGATGCAGTCTGTTCCCTCAACATATCTGCAGCAGTTGAACATTACTTCATCCAGATAAAATTTTGCTTTAGGAAAATTCGGCAGCATCTTTATAAATCACAAAAACCTAAGCATATTTATTCAAAAGTAAGTCATGCTGTGCTCAGTGGGATTTGTTTCTGAGCATACATTTATAGGCTTGTACTCATGATCTCTTAAACCACATGCACGCATGCACATACGCACACAGACACACACATATACATGTTAAATTCAAAAACAAAACAATCTATCTATTTATTTTTTAATTAAAAGTAAAATAATACTTAAAGTCATATGGAACTTTGAGATGTGTAATTGCCGTTTATATCCATTCCATCCATTTCTTAAATGAATATTCCATTACATCAACTCTATTAAGAAGGGACCTATTTAAGATTACTGATAGAAGACCCCAAATGTTCAATGCCTCTGCTATAATCTAGACTTAGGCAGTGTGATTCTTAATGTCAAATTCATAAAGTTCATTTATGGATCAGAAAGTGAAGGTGGGTTGGTTGTGTAAAAGTTGAAGACAATCTTAGCTATCATTTCAGTTTCTTCCAACTTAAGTCTATTATTTAAACAATGAAACTGTCTAAAAAAAATCAATCATTTCAGAAAAGCACAAATATTGTGATTGTATGCCACCCAGATTTACCCTGAGTAATACGAGTGGCCAATAAATTTTAGATAGATAGATAGATAGATAGATAGATAGATAGATAGATAGATAGATAGATAGATAGATGGGTGGGTGGGTGGGTGGGTGGGTGGGTGGGAGGGTGGGTGGGTGGATGGATAGATAGATAGATAGATAGATAGATAGATAGATAGATAGATAGATAGATAGATAGATAGAGGTAGGTAGGTAGGTAGGTAGGTAGGTAGGTAAATAGATAGATAGATAGATAGATAGATAGATAGATAGATAGATAGATAGATAGAGGTAGGTAAATAGATAGATAGATAGATAGATAGATAGATAGATAGATAGATAGATAGAGGTAGGTAGGTAAATAGATAGATAGATAGATAGATAGATAGATAGATAGATAGATAGATAGATAGAGGTAGGTAGGTAGGTAGGTAGGTAGGTAAATAGATAGATAGATAGATAGATAGATAGATAGATAGATAGATAGATAGATAGATAGACAGACAGACAGACAGACAGACAGACAGACAGACAGACAGACTAAAGTCATTTGAAAAAGGATAGGTTTAATGGAGATTATTTAACTTGGAGAGGAGAGCAGATTTATTTACTTCTCACTGGCCCTTTTCTTCAGAATGTTCCTCATGGTGATGAAGATGAGAACCATCTCACTCTATTAACAATAGCTGGCAGTGTCATGGTGGTGCTGAGTGGGAACATGAACATCCCTTGCCATTGGAGAAAAGCATTTGAGGAAGTTGTTCTCTGATAAATGACTATAAAATGGGCAATCCTAGTAAAATGAACTCCTTTTCAAAGATTTGTAGCATCCTCCAGTTCTAATAGACCTTTTCAGAATTGCATGAGCTCTCAAAGAAGGGAGACATTCTATCCAGTGGGAATTGGAGAAGCTGATGCTCACACATTGTCGGGCACGAAAGAGCAGATCCACATGCGAAGGTCCAATTAAACTGGTTTATTGTTAAACAATCTAATTTTGCTACACTTCCCATCACAATCCTTAAAAAAGGTAGGTATACATGAAAGACTGATTGCAGAAATTGGGTATGTCTAGTTTAATGAAAAGAAGGACTAGGGATGACATGATAATGATGTTCCAATATTTAAGGGGCTGCCACAAAAGAGGAGCATAGGTGCTTTGGAGCACCTATGTTCCAAAGCACCTGAAGGCAGGACAAGAAGCAACGGATGGAAATTAATCAAGGAGAGAACCAACCTAGAACTAAGGAGAAATTTCCTGACAGTTAGAACAATTAATCGGTGGAAAGGTTTGCCTCTGGAGGTTGTGGGTGCTCATCAAATGGAAGATTTTAAGAAGAGATTGGACAGTCATTTAGTAATAGTAATAGTAGTAAAGTTGGAAGGGACCTTGGAGGTCATCTAGTCCAACCCCCTGCTTGGGCAGGAAACCCTAAACCATTTCGGACAAATGGCTGTTCAGTCTCTTCTTAAAAACTTCCAGTGTTGGAGCATTTACTGCTTCTGGAGGCAGGTTGTTCCACTGTTTAATTGTTCTCACTGTCAGGAAGTTTCTCCTTAGTTCTAGGTTGCTTCTCTCCTTGACTAGTTTCCACCCGTTGCTTCTTGTCCTGCCTTCAGGTGCCTTGGAGAATAGCTTGACTCCCTCTTCTTTATGGCAGCCCCTGAGATATTGGAATACTGCTATCATATCCCCCCTTGTCCTTCTCTTTGTTACACTAGACATACCCAGTTCCAGCAACCGTTCCTTATATGTTTTAGCCCCCTAATCATCTTTGTTGCTCTTCTCTGTACTCTTTCTAGAGTCTCAACATCTTTTTTACATCGTGGTGACCTGTCTGAAATAGTACAGGATTTCCTGCTTGAGCAGGGGGCTGGACTAGGAGACCTCCAAGGTCCCTTCCAACTCAGTTACTCTGTTATTCTGATTGTGAGTTAACTCCAGATTGTTTTGATTAACCAACCGAATAACAGCATCGGTGAGGAATCTGAATGCAGTTGCAAGAACATTTGTAAGGCAGGAAAAAGATGGACTGCAGTCCTAAGCATATGTGCGTGTAAATCTCTTTGAACCCATCAAAATTTACTTCTTATGGCATCGCTATACAGCATCCATAATCTTTTGTACTAATTGCTTTGAAAGCATTTCTTTGTCTCTGTGTTCAGCGGGAGGGGTACCCAGGAAACCAGTTGGATTTTATTTAATATTCAGATAACTTCTATTCACCTGCTGTTAAAGCCAGCATCTATAGTCTTTTTTCCAACACTGATCATTATGTGAAACAGGCTACCTTTAAAACGGGGGTTCTTAAGCTTTTTGTGCCATGGATCCCTTTGAGAGTCTGGTGAAACCTAGGGAACCTTCTCATAAAAATGGATTTAATTGCATAAAATAAAATGCAGAGCTATAGACTGTATTACAATAGGGGACAACGGTGCTCAAATACCGTTATCGGAATACTAAAAAAAAGCAGAGATGTAATGCAGTATATGTGCTGCTTTTTTAAGCCACTGCTGTAAATTGGTTTAGTGAAAATAAAAGTGTAAATTTGTCCCATCCAAGGTCATCAAAGTTATCCATGGACACTACCCCATCCAGGGGACCCATGATTAAGAATCCCTCCTTTAGGGATTGGCGGTCTAGTCTCAATTTATTTATTTATTTATTTATGAGACTTATATACCGCTTTAAGTGCGAGCACTCTCTAAGCGGTGTACACCAGTAAGCAATGTATATATATATATTTACATTGCCCCCAACAATCTAGGTCCTCATTTTACCTACCCCGGAAGGAGGGAAGGCTGAGTCAACCTTGAGCTGGTGAGATTTGAACCGCTGACCTGCTGAACACAGTCAGCTAAAGAGGCCTGCAGTACTGCACCCTAACTGCTGCGCCACTTCGGCTCGCCACCTCCAACTGGCATACAGAGATGACTAAAATGGTAGCAATTTATGGATATATAAGAAAGAAGTCAAGTTTATAGAGGGAACCTGGATGAAAACGTGCAAGTCTCTCTGCCACCATCTATCCATGTCAATAGTCTTGAGGAAATGTATTTTCAGTTACTCATTTATTTACATGCAACGTATGTAGTGGTGGGATTCAAATATGTGAACAACTGATTCTATGTGTTGATGCTGCTTCCAGAAGTCCATTCTGGGCCTGGGCAACAAAAAATTAGCTATCGGTTCTGCTGAAGTGGTGTGAACCAGCTGAATCCCACCACTGAATGCATGCATCCATAGTTATGTTCATAATGATCCAGTAAGAACATTTCAAGAAGTCCTACTTAGAATCTCCATTATTCTCACTTTGGAAGTTCGTGTAGCTCCTTCCCTCAAATCATTGGTAAAGCTATTAAAACAACATGATCCCATCTCACCAGGTCACAGTTGACTCGGCCTAGCTTCCTTCCAAGATTGATAAAATGAGGACCCAGACTGTTGGGGGCAAGATGTTGTAACTGCTTAGAGAGGGCTAGGAAGCAGTATTGTATATAAGTCTAAGTGCTATTGCTATTGCTATCCCATTGTATAAAAGGCAAACATTTCTCAATATTCTTCTTGATCACACACACAAACATCTGGAAGTTGCTATGGTTGGGAAATACTTTCCAGAAGAAAGTAGTGGATACTTGCATGAAGTAAGAAAGGCATCAAGGTTCAAGTGTGTCTTTATAGTAAAAAAAAAAACTAAAGCATTTAAAAATGGAAAACATTCTTTGCCTTCGGGCCCAAAATTTGTCCTATTATCCTTTTGTAACTTTATATCTGACACAACTTAAAATCTGGACCACCATTTGACTGGGATGGTATAATAAGGTCTTGAGCAGAACCTGGATTGAATGTCTCTGGACACCAGAGGAGTCTCTCTCTCTCTCTCTCTCTCTCTCTCTCTCTCCTATCATCTGTCTGTCTGTCTATATCTTTCTGTATCTCTCTCTCTATCATATCTTCATCTTCATTATTATCTACAGTATCTATCATTTATCATCTCTTATCTGTCTGTTTATCTCTCTCTCTCTCTCTCCATTTATCTGTCTGTCTGTCTATCTATCTATCCTCTCTCTCCCTCTCTCTCTCTCTCTCTCACACACACACACACATCCTCCCTCTCTCTCTCTCTCTCTCTCTCTCTCTCTCTCTCTCTCTCTCTCTCTCTCTCTGTGTGTGTGTGTGTGTGTGTTTGTGTGTGTGAGAGTGATTTCTTACCGGAGTGGTGACTCTCACCTACAACTATAATGAAAGATAGGAAAGTATGGTGGCCAGCAGTTTCCTCTGAGAATTCATTACAGATAACAAGTGAGCAATCATTATCTTGCATTACCTGCATATCCTCAATATGGTCAGTTGCCCCCTATGACATTTTATCGGCTAGCTTCATGTTAAGCTATAATATGATTTGTTCAGTTTAGGCTTATCAAGCTACATTAACCATCTACCAGGTTTGTGTGTGGTATAAATTTAATAAAACATGGCTAAACAAAGAGTGGTTTAGTACGATCAGTAAACCTGCTGTTTCCTTTTGCAACCAACTAAATGTGTGGCCATTATATGTGCTGAACTCTCCACTTGAATTGCAGGCAGTGTTCAAATCCTTCTTTTTGTCTCATTGACTTCTCCTGCCAGTCAATTCTGTTAAATGACCCCCAAGGGCCAATTTGATGTAGATACGTTATGTGTCGTTCTGAAGTCAGCTTCTATCTCTGTTCATCAGTTTCACATCCAGCCATATCCTCCAGATGCTTTGTCCTTGTGCTTCCCTCTCATTTGATGTGGACAGATAACACCTTTGCATCCACATGGGAAGCTACTGAAAGTTTACTTCTCACACACAGCACGTGGAGTATAATTAGACCTTTGCACTTGCCTCATTTCTCCTGTGTTTTTGTTCATTGGTATACATATCAAAAATCCAAGCTGTAAGGGTATGTTGATCTTCTCAGTTTCTCCCCCTCCCCCTACTCTTCCTTTTCACCCTCTCAATGCACTAAAGCCACAAGAACAAACCACAGGCTAAAATGCTCCTGGGAAACTGGAAGTAACTCATTGGGAATGAAAAACACCAATACACCAAACACTGTATTGAAGATTGCACTCCTTCCACAGCAAACGGCCTTTGCGTGTCGTGTTCTTTGTTTGCTTCAGTACATGGAATAGTCATACCAATTAAATGCTCTGCATAGAAACACTGGTGGAATGTAGTACTACCTTGGTCCTCACCAATAGTGACGCTTTAGATCAAGGAGTACAAAATGTGTTGCCTCTAGACCAGTATTTTTCAACCTTGGCAACTTTAAGACGTGGCGACTTCAACTTCCAGAATACCTCAACTGGCATGCTGGCTGGAGAATTCTGGGAGTTGAAGGCTACATCTTGTAGAGTTGCCAAGTTTGAAAACATTGGTCTAGACCTCACACACATTGAGGTGGAGAGGGTTGTGAGAAACTCCCTTCAGCCTTCTGTCTTCCCTCTTGCACAACCACTGCTGTTGTTTCTTCTTCCTTCCCTTTTGTTACCCATGATTAGCCTAGTATAATTATCAAACTATCAGACAACAACAAAAAAATGTATTTCCACTAAACTGGAATGGAACACACACACATAAACTACCATCTCCATGAACCTTTGTTTCTTCTTTTTCTGGATTGTTCTTCTGCAATATATCTAAGTAAACATTTGTTCCATTGATCATTTCTGGGCAAAAGTCATGAATCCCTAGACTGTAAAAAACAACAACAACAACCCACAGAGGCAGCTGTTGATCATTACGTAGAGTCATCTTGCTTAAGCAAACCACTGCTGGACGATTTCTTCAGGAAATGGCCTTGGCTTATAATGCGTCACAGTGTAATGAAAGCAAAGCCATTGAAATTAGAGCATTCTTCTTTAAAGCATAGTTATTGTGCAACTGAACCCTTGCTTCTTAATCATTTAGCAACTTTCTGTTAATTATAGATAATGTACAGTTGTAATTATGTGGATGTTTATCAGCCCTGACTCTAGCCCTGATTCAATGAGTTATAATGGATCTTGAACCAGAGTTTGCACCCTCAGGCATGTGAGCTAAGCAAAAGTTCTTAGAGTCATATCCAAAGGGTTTTCTCTGCACCTTGGTACAGTATTTGAAAGGTGCCACTTTCATGAACATGGGGTGGAATGACAGATTTGCTTGAGAGAAATTCAGACTCCAAAGCTCATTTAGCCATTAAAGTCAATGGCCCGGTTGAAATGCCCCAGTATGCCTCCTCACTGATGAGTTTTAAACTAGACACAATGCGAACACCTATACGTTGACTACATTTTTAATTTATTGTTATGCTTTTTTCTACATTTATGTCTGGGTTTTCTTCCAGATCAGTGGTTCTCAACCTGTGGGTCGGGACCTCATTTGGGGTCAAACGACCATTTCACGGGGGTCGCCAAACAACGCAGTCCGCCATTTTTTCCCCCTTTTCCTTAGCTGTGCTACTCCCTTTTATTCTATTGGCTTTTGAAAGCCAATAGAATAGACTCTCTTGAATAGAGTCTAATTCTATTGGCTTTCAAAAGCCAGTAGGAATTGTCCAGGCTGTCTCTGTCCTGCTGAGCCCGCCAAAAGTCCCATTCTGCCAACGGTGCTGCACCAGTTGAGTAGTCCTCAACTTACGACCAGTTGGGGGTCACGGCATTAAAAAGGTTGAGAACCACTGTTCTAGATGCTCAGGTAGATTCATAGAATTTCTCTTTGTTTACCCATCATATTACACTTTCAATCAGAAATGAACTGGAACGGACCTTGGCGGTCTTCTAGTCCAACCTCTAGAATCTTGTCCTGTTTATAGACATAAATTCAAATTCAAATAATTCACATTCAAATTCAGAAGAGACATGGAAGGGACCTTGGAGGTCTTCTAGCCCAACCTCCTGCTCAAGCAGGAGACCCTATACCCTTTCAGACAGGTGACTGTCCAGTCTCTTCTTAAAGACAATTGACTAAGGTAAAATCAACAAATGAACTTCCATGACTGGGGATGGACTTGAGTCTCCCAATCTTGGTCCAATAAGTTATGAGCCATGGTAGCACAGTGGTTAAAAGGCACTATTGCAGGCTAATTCTGCCAACTGCCAGAGTTCGATCCTGGCTGGCTCAAGGTTGACTCAGCCTTCAATAGCTTCCGAGGTCAGTAAAATGATGACCCAAATTATTAGGGGCAATAGGTTTAGAGAGGGCTGTAAAGCATTATGAAGTGGTATATAAGTCTAAGTCAGTGGTTCTCAACCTTTTTAATGCCACAACCCCCAACCGGTCATAAGTCGAGGACTACTCAACCAGTTGTAAGTCAAGGACTACTCAACTGATGCAGCACTGTTTGCAGAATGGGACTTTTGGCGGGCTCAGCAGGGCAGAGACAGCCTGGACAATTCCTATTGGCTTTTGAAAGCCAATAGAATTAGACTCTGTTCAAGAGAGTCTATTCTATTGGCTTTCAGAAGCCAATAGAATAAAAGATAGTAGCACAGCTAAGGAAAAGGGGAAAAAAATGGCGGACTGCATTGTTTGGCGACTCCCGTGAAATGGTTGTTCGACCCCAAATGGGGTCCCAACCCACAGGTTGAGAACCACTGGTCTAAGTGCTACTGCTATTGCAAATAAACCACAAATCCTGGTCAGTAACTTAACCACTATAACTCACTGAATTTGCGTTTGAAACAGATGTCTGGGTGATTCCTGGATGTTAGAGAACAGTCCTATAATATTTCTTATATGAAGAGAGATTTACTTCTCATATTGGAAAAGAAAACATGTCTAATAATTATGAAGGCCATGGAAAGGAAACATTAAATAACTGATCAGGAATCCCAGTCCTAGCGCTGTGATATTACTGTGAAAGACATCAAATATTGGAATGATCAGATAGTCAAATAAAGACAATTGTTATTAGCGAAGTCCAAAACTGATCAATTCCTGGAATTTTAAGCAGCCCCTAGGTAATCTTAGCTGATCTAGAAAAGTAGAAGGGCCCTTCTTCTAAGTTGGAGGATCATCTGGGAAATGTTGGCTAAACTGAAAAATTGCAGAAACATACTGGAAGGTAGCAATGGCAACACTGCCAAGAATCGGGCATGGATTTGACCTCTTGAAATCATGCTCAACCCAACTATGATTTGACCCAATTACCGGTCAAAAATAGGGCAGCAAAATAGAACTTCTGGTGTAGACAATGCGCCTCTCCAGTGCACAGCTGTCTGTTGGTGTGCTGATGTTTTCCAAGCCAATAGCTAGATATAAATGTTTATGGAGAATAAAAATAGAGTTTAAATAAACCTTAATGCATCTGGCTATTTTTAGCTGGTCTTTCTCTCACTCAGTTTCTCAGCTTCCAGTTCGAAATGCTTTTTTTTCCCCACTCTCCGCCTCCTCTTTTCCAAACTTACCATGGCTACTTCTCTACAATTTTATTTCTTCATCTTCCACATCAGAGCGACGGTAGTCTATAGAAAGCCAATTAGGAATGCATTATTTTCCATGAAAAAAAGTCTCAGTGCGACTTATAATTCTATTTTTTTTCCTAGCGGTGTGGAATAACATAAATCAAAAGAAGCAATAGTCTACCTTGTGTTTTGACTACTTTGACCCTCTTCAACCCCTGCCAATTTTTATCTCATTTTTGTTTAACTTTGTACATCAGAGTTTAATTTTAAAGCTGGTCCAGAAGACAGTGATGTATAGGTTACATCAAGTACAGCTTAAATTACCCTCTCCCCAGTGATTTGAAGCTGGATTGGGGGGGGGGTGTCACTCCTGCAGTGGGATATCAGTATGAAAAAGGAATGGACAATACCTGCCCTGTGAACTGACCCATCTTTTGCTACAATTTTTTTTGGGGGGGGGGCAGGCTATCATTTATTGATTGTTTTTAGATTTTAAAGTACCTTTTCAACTTTTGTGGAAGTTTGTCCCATATATATTTTTGGATGGAGGAGCGATGGATGTATGAATGGATGGATGGATGGATGGATGGATGGATATAGATATAAAATAAGTAAGTAAGTAAGTAAGTAAATATGGAAAAAGAATACACAGTTTTTCTATTTTGTGACTTTGGTTTCAGTGGATTGGCAAAAATCAGGATATTTCACGGATGGCCGTTGCTAATTTGAAAATGGAGCATTTTGGCATTAGAATCTGCCTAATTTGATGTTTAGCTTGTAAAAGGTGCCCATGCTTTTTCTCAAGAAGGGACTTCATGGGGAGGAATGATACAATGAGTATTGTACCGCTGTGCATGCTTTGGAATTTTAGCATTGCCCTGTCTTATTAGGTGCATGAATGTTTTTGTTACAGATTTTTGTCCCTTTAATACACACCTACTTGAGAGCCCTTTTTCCTGGATCTTCTGCAATATATCTGATGCTTTTTTTTCTTGTTTTTCTGTTGACTTTTAAACATCTATAGCCAAATTTTAATTAAGCATACTCTCTGGATGCTTGAACTCTGAGTAAGAAAAGACACTCTCGTTTTATTTCCAGGGGATTAATTGTATCAATTTAAGTCTCTTTTTCTGATCTCTGCTATCACAGCAACTTAAAAAAAATTTTTTTTTTTTTTTGCAATACCATCAAGTGCACTTAGTGCAAAATTCAGAATGGTATATGTGAGGTCAAAATCTATTCCGCTGAAGTCTGTTTTTTAGCATTACAAGAAATAATATACACGTTATTTTTTATTCCTGCAAGACTTGCATCCCCTAAGTATATGCTATGCTGTTTTATCTTTATTAGCATTATCTTGGCCATTATTGGTTAATGATTTGTACATGCATGTTCTCATAAACATATGCTCACATCCATTGTCCAAAGAACACTTTCTTGCTGCTTCCATCTTGGGCTGCATTGACAAATATAATGTCCAGATTTTAAGAAGTGACATTAGTGGTATGCCTGCAACTGGTAAGAGAACAATAGAAAAATTGTGTTCATTTCCTTTTTAAGAAAATATTTGAGAGTTGGACAGGAAGTGCAGCAGGTAACCAGCATAGGGTTGCCAGTTTATCTCCAGGAGAAAGCCCTAACTTAAATTAGAACTGTGCACCCATTCCAAAGTTCTTCATTAAATGTGGTAGGGAATTTCTGTACATTGGTCCAGGAAAAGGAGAAACCCTCTAACAAGGGCAGGTATAATAAATGAGGGGAACCTGCTGTTGGCCATTCCATGTTTCAGAATTTCTCCAAGGAAGCTGGGCCAGTTCTTCTCTATACACCAGGGCTCCGGCTGAGGAATTCTGGGAGTTGAAGTCCACAAGTCATAAAAGGGCCAAGTTTGAAGAGCCCTGGTGTATAGAGATTGCCTACAACATTATTGTGTGCGTGCATGATCTGGCAACCCTTTGCTGGTTACCTGCTGCACTTCATGTTTCTGCAGAGTTGGGAGCCCCGGCAGAAAGACAGTGATATGAAATGGGTTGAGCTATGTCACTCACAGCCAGAATTTTCTACATCCCCCCCTTCCTGGTTTTATAATGGGAGACAATGTGGGAAAACCTTTTAAAAATGCTTTTTATATATTTTTTTCACTATGGTGTGTACATGATTGTTGCCTCAAAGCATCAAAAAGCCCATTGGCTATTTGTGATCACTTTACTCAGAGTGGGTTCCCAAATTGCAAAAGCAAGTCTTGTAACAGCATCTTCAGCGCTGGGGTTCCAGGTTGCCCCTCAGATGTACAAGATGTGTTTTGAATTGTTAAGTTGTGAAATTCTGGGGAGCGTTCTGTAACTTCATGAATTGGAAGGGGAGATAGAATGTTGATGATGATGGAGGGGCCATTTCCATACAACCATTGGGACAACCAATAAATAAATAAATAAATAAATAAATAAATAAATAAATAAATAAATAAATAAATGTACTACTCACAGAGAAATAAACTTAAATAATAGCATCTGAAACTGAGCTTGGTTGGGAGCTGATGTAAGATCATTATCTTTTTAAGTCCAGAAGGGGGCTGAAATTCTGCAGCCATCAGAAAAATTGCAGAACCAAATGCATCTCTTCTGAACCAAATGACCTTTTCTGTTCATTAGGTTACGAACCATTAAATGTTAAGGAACATTTGGAAGGAAGGGAGTGCTTTTCATAATTGGGTGGGTGGGTGGGGCCAGAAGGCAAATTCCATTCCTTGGAATACCAATTTTTTAAAAAATAAAAGGCTTTCTAGAAAAAAAATGGTAAGACGCTTTAACCGAGGAAGCGAACGTGGACAAGCCATGCGCAATTTGTATTTGCAATGTGAAATTAAAAAAAAATGAGAATGAGAAAAGAGATGAATGAATGTTATGAATGACTCTAGCTTTCCAATGACATGAAGTTTGAACAGAATAAATAGCCAACAAGAGGCACCTGCCCCAAAGCTGGTTAATTGCAATTTTAAGCCACATTTCTTTGTCTCTAGTGTATGAGGGTGACATGAGTACAAGGCGAGCAAATCAATGATAGTGTCAGATTTTCTTAGTTTCCACATTGCGTTTGACCTGGATGGCACCAATGGTAGTCACAACTAACAAGGAAAATGAATCCGTCTGTCCTGATTTTATCACCCTAATGAGCACAAACAAAATATGTAGAGAAATGCTTTCCCCGAAGTTCTCGAGGTGTCTGCTCCCATCCCTCAACCTGTCCTTCCATGAGCTGAGATGAATGTCAGTTGCAAAGGACTGGGAAAACAATTCTGTCATTATTCTGGAAGTGTATCTTAGCTTGGAAAGGATCATTGGTAAATAACAAAAGGAAAGGCATGTCGAGCATTAAAGAAGTGGCTGAGGCATCTTAATGAGAGATTTCACCTCGGACTTTTGCGTGTGAGATCATGCATCCTAGTAACTGTGGTTGAACCATGATTTGTAATTGAAACCATAGAGATTGGGGGAAATGCTTAGCACTAAGACCAAGCAAACCACATTATTGCCCACTGCGATAAATGTCAATCTAGTATCTGCTCTAACTTCTTCTTAGAAGATGGCTTTGCTAATTCATCTAATTCAGCATTATTTCACCCAGTGGCTAAAATTGTTAATAACAAGCATAAATTTCTTCAATTAAAGCTTTTCTAGATTCATCTATCATCTATCATCTACCATTCTATCAGGACCATCTTTCCCCCCCCCCCCAAAAAAAAAACAGCCATTGAGTGTAGTGCTGTGTAGTAGAGAAAATATTGCTGGGCTGGGTTCAAATTGATCCATCTTGGAGCTCACTTGTAAGATGACAGAGAGAGAGAGAGAAAGAATGAGAGGCAGAGACAGAAAGAGCGAGAGAAAGGGAAAGAATGAGAGAGAGAGAATGTGAGAGAAAGAGAAAAACCGAGAAAGAGAATGTGTCTCTGTGTGTGTCTCTGTGTGTGTGTGTGTGAGAGAGAGAGAGAGAGAGAGAGAATCATATTTTGCAACCAAACCATTCTCCATTGCTGCAAAGATAAAATAAAAAGATTAAATCTTATGTAGGTAGTCCTGTTGGAAAAAAAGGGGGCAGAAGCAACATTGGAAAGTGTTCCTCCTGATTGATCTTGTGAATATAGTGATTGGCTAAGCATCATTACATGAGGGATACTAATGGGAAGAGACCCCAGATAAAATGGGTGAGAACTCCTATTTCATCAATATCACTCTAGGAGGAATAGCACACCTGCTTATCTAGGTCACTTGAGTCTTTTCTTATTTTGAAATAGGAATTTCACAAGCCCGCAACTTGAAGATGGAAGATGAGTTTTCCTCTTACTTCATCCGGGTTGTTTGTTTGATTCTGACTTAGAACATTGTGGGAACCTGCCTGCTGCAGTTTCAAATGGCTGTTTGCAACCTGATAACCCATCATTGCATTTCCAGGCTGGGCAATATCTATTGGATATCTTGCATATTGCACCCAATGCTTAATGCATTTTTTGCAAGATGGGTCCTTCCTCTCTCCCTGTGGGTTACCTGCAACTTTCAGAATAATTTGAGTTATGGCAGTTGTCCGGTACCCAGTCAGAAAAGCCGTATTAATGGCATGCTAGAATCACTCTAGTGATTCTCCAGAAAGCCACAAGGCTGGAAAATGGGAGACTGTGAGTTCTAGTCCCACTAGTTTAGACAACAAAGGAAATTTCCAGGACATTGTTTTTACCAAGAGTATCACTTTTCTGAAGTTTCCATGTGGTTACAGAAGCAGAAAAGCCAATTATAAGGATTTCGTGTGAAAACAGCATAGGAAAACTTTCCTTTTCCCTCTGGGATCTCCCATTGTCCACCAAGCACTTGCACTCTCTTTGTTTTGGGAAGTTCTGTCTGCCTCGGACTTCCCCAGCTGGTGACCTTGAGGTGTTGGGTCTGTCTCAGGCTTCCAGTAGGCACACTTGCATTCCAAATTTCCCTCCCAAACCTCCCTTGCATTCCATTGCTTTCCCTCCCCGCTCCCATTATAGTTGTCTGTTTGCAAGCCAGGCTGTGTAGGGAGTCAACCATGACAGGTGAAGGCACAAGATTGAAAATTGGGAGACTGTCAGTTCTAGTCCTACTTAGAATCAAAACCTACTAGGTGACCTTGGGCTATCCCCCCCCCTCTCTGTCACAGCTAGGAAGCAGGCACTTCCCAAATTGTGTCAAGAAAACTTAAAGGGCCTGTTTAGGCAGTTGTCAATATTGACTCAATGGAGCAACAAAAAAATCCCCTAGAAAAAAAATGGTGGTATGCTTAGTTCCTTTAAATCTGAAATAATAGTTTTTGCAAGAGCTTTCATTCCTACAATTTGTTAACATATTATTTGGAGCAGGCATGTCCTAAATTACCCCAGATTCAGATATTCAGAATATTTTCGGTGCTGAATTTTCTCTGCTTTTCATTCCTAAAATCTTTTCTTTTTCTCCCCAAAATCATTTAGTAGATGAGAGGTAGATTTAGATAAAGAATAAGCTTTCAAATTTGTTCAGCCATTCCTGTTAACTGGCAAAGTTTTCTCTCTTCTCCCCCCCCCCTTAGAATTTCCACGAAAGCATGATTTAATTTGCAGTTAATTAACTCATCAAATCATCATTGTGATTAATCAATTAATGCTTTCCATCCCAGCTGAGGCATTCATAATTTCTTAAATAAAATGGGCCCTAAAGAAAATTGTATAGCAGGGTGATCAGCGGAAGTGAATGTCAGCTCCTTGAAGTGAATAAGGTGTCCTGGATGCTCCTCTAGTTAAAGATTGAAATCTGTAATTGGCATTGATTTGATGCATTCATTGATTACAGTTTAAAATGTGAGATTTACAATCAGAACTCATCCATGGTGGGAAAGGTTTAACTATAGGTAGGAAAGAAGCAGGGGTGAGAGGAATGGACTGGTGATGTAAAAGTTGGGAAGGAAAGGATAGGTAATGTGGTACCTATCCCAGATGTTTTGAACTGTATCTCTTGTAAGACCTCCTCATCCCCCTTGCAAGATCTGGGGGACAAGATCTGAAATCAGAACCATCCAGTTCAAGAGCTAACTAGATTGTATAGCCTTGCTAGACCATTTTTTTTATCTATTTGCAAAGCATCTTTCTATCCTCAACAAACCAGGAGACATTTTGTCTCTGTTCTTTGAGACAGACCAGATCCTCATTTGACTTGCCACTTGAGTTGAGCAAGTAGGCTTTGTAGAGTGTTTCATAAAACCTGAAAAACCTATTTAATCAGAGAGAGAAAGACATCTTTTACCACAAGCAAAACATAGCTCCCTTAAAGATGAACATCAGGGATTATACAATGATTTATCTCTTGGTATCTTTCATTTTCTACATTAAAACTACTGGGGAAGCTGATAGGCACTCCAAGATATAGCCTGCTAAAAGGGTTTTTAGCCAGAAATGTATGACTAGGGAACCTCCTTTGTGTTCTATTTTGATTCAGAAGCAGACTTCTCCCTCAAATTATGTGTCTTGTTTAAAGAAACAGACTAGATGGTGCTTCATCACCAAAGAAAGAACCTTCCAGAGATATGTAGAAGATACCAACAAGCATAAAAACATTGCTTGTTGAAAAAGCCATTGTTGACTGGACTTGCATAAATGCATTGAGTCTAGACCTTGGTTTGTAAGCCTCCATGCTTGGGTTGTCACATCAAGCTAAGCCACAGATTAAAGAACCATGGATTAGTGCATTGCACAGTAGCATCAGTCCAATGTTGATTGAGCTCAGAAAGCTAAGGAGGGTTAGCAGTTGAATGGGATTCCCCTTGAATTCTGCAAAGAAAAATAATGCCCATATCTTATTCCTTCTCTCCACCCTTAAATATGCAAGGTTTAAAAATAATTTCTGTTTTTCAGCTGGCATTTGGCATGCCAGGCTATTCTTTGAGACAGAGGCCAGCTTGTTAGCTCATCTTAGTTTTGTTGGCTGAACAAACAAAGCAAACCATAACCTTGCCATCTATTGGCAGGTCTATGAAGAGGAGACCTGCAACGATGGTGTGATGGATGCCATCCTTTGGCCCTTCATAACTAGAATGATTTTTGTGTAACTCTTGTTGCTTTATCTGCATTGTGTGGCTTAAAGATGGAGATAAGTCTCATCTTAGACATAAATTGCTTCAACTCTTCCCCTTGGAACGCTGCTACAGAGCATTGTATGCCTAAACTAGACACAATTTTTTCCTTCATGCCATCATTCTGCTGAATACTTAATTTCCACAGTCCTGTCTTATGTCTAAGTGTAGTATGGCTGTATTACTTTTATCTTTCTCATCTGTTCCACTCCCTTCTCTACTGGTATCATTATTATCCTTTGTTATTATGATTATGATTACTTTGTTTTATATGTAACTAAGAGCTTCTGCACTGGAGACAAATTCCTTGGCCAATAAAGAATATTCTACTCTATAGATACTTTTGCCCCTTTCCTGCAAAGCCAGATCCACAAACCTTCCTCCACTACAACAGGCTGAGATCTCCAAAGGCCTTGCTGGCCCAGTAGCTTAAGTTTCCTCACTTAAGTCAGATTTTGGGGAAACCTATTCACTTCAGAGTAAATGAACCCCATAGACAACCTGGGATATTCTCCACAGGCAGCACAGAATTGCCCAGTCGTCACCTCTGCCAGCTCTGCACCCTCCCCCCTTTTAAAAAATATTATAAACCCAAACTTTCCAAGCTCTTTCCAATCAGGGGTGTTGGGCCAAAGAGTAAAATAAGGAAAGCAATTTAGGATGCTCCCTCTTCTCTTAATTATTCACATTTTAAGCAGCTAAAATGTGAACCTGGCTGAGTGTCCTCCTAGGGGATCCTAAAAAGGGGACCTCATGCTGGCTGTTCCTTTCCAAATGCCCCAATTCAGGGTCACTGTTCCCCCTCCCAAGCTAGAATGATCCAGCACAAAGAAAACCCTAACAAATCCCTAAAGCACCATGAAATGGACCAACTCTTCATGACTTCTAAAAGGCACTTTGCTGTGGCCTGCAGCAGCTTTGCAGGATGGAGGGTCTCACCCCCTACCACCACATCCCCTGGACTGTTGTCTCCTGCTCGGTTATCCCTTTCTGATGCTGTGAGAGCATCTCTTCTTTCCAGCAATACCCAACTATCTCTAAAGTCCTCCGCTGCTCTCTTTCTTCCTCTCATTTCATTCCTCCTCTCCTCTCGTTCCTAGCCCAGAACTGTTTGAACCTTTACAGCTTGCCGAAAGAAAAGGTTGGGGGTGACTGGCTGGCTGGGGAGTAGGACTGACTACAGTACTTTTACATTAAGCCTAGGTTCCCAGGTTTCAACAGGGAGGTGGTTTGGCAAACCTGCGCAGTTCACCTGCCTGCCTCCCTGCCTGCCTTTAAAGGCTAAAGGGTTGCAGGTTGGTCAGATCGACTGTACTCAGAGATGTCTGCTGGACTGGCAGACTGGGGGGGGGGAAGGGGAAGAGGAGACTTAGCTGTGGGCCTGGCTCAGAAAAAGTTGGAGTTTGCTACTGCTTGCTACTGCTTTTTATTTTTCAAGCAGGTGCAGTTGTAGATCTCTCTCTCTCTCTCTCTCTCTCTCTCTCTCTCTCTCTCTCTCTCTCTCTCTCCCACCCACCCAAATAAAGTCTGTTTTGCCCTTGAGTCAGCCTCCCCTTTTCTGTCTCAATAGCCCTGCCTTTCTGGCTTGTGCTCAGCTGGGCTCGGCTTAATCCAAGAAGCTGCATTGCACAATCCAAGAGAAGGTACACCTGGGCTGAGAAAAAGCTGAAAATCTCGGAGAGTTTGAGTGCAGATTTAGATCTGAAGTCTTATTCTGCTATTTTTTTTTTCTTTCTCTCTTTCTTTCGCCCCGCCAAGAGCGCTGGGGGTTCCTTGCGGAGAGAAAAGGGGCCAAGAGCATCTTTTTAAAGGGAATCCAGGCCCGGAAACGAAGCGAGGCCCGAATCTCTTCTTCCTGCGTGCCAAATCGTTTTGCAAAAGACGAGGGTTGTGACGCAGGCGCTGGTTAACCTGAGCAAGCAAAGAGCCAGGTGGAGTTTTTTTTGGGGGGAGGGCAGAGGGGCGAATTCAGCCTCTCCCCCCCCCCGGCGGGAGGAATTCCTCCGCTGGCTCGCCAGGCCCTGGATTCCCGGATCCAAGTGGGATTATAACTTCGCTTCCTAGAGCAAAGAAACGCACGTATTGGCCAGAAGGGCCGTTAGTGAGCTTCAGCGACGGTGTGCCCGCATGTGGGTCTGGAGACACATGAAAGCAAAACAAGCCACGTAGATAGCAGCATAGGGCTGGATCGGGATGGTGGCTTTGCTCTAGAAAGATAAAGGCAAATTTGGGGGATTGACGGAAGCGTTGGTTTCGGTTCAGACCAAAAAGGAAGTGGTGGAAATGAAGAGATTCAGCACAAAAACTGAATATAAGAATATTCTATCTATCTATCTATCTATCTATCTATCTATCTATCTATCTATCTATCTATCTATCTATCTATCTATCTATCTATCTATCTATCTATCTATCTATCTATCTATCTATCTATCTATCTTCGAAGCTTCCACTTGGAAAAGCTTCAGTTCTCGTTGACAAAAACTAAATCAGGAAGAGCTTTTAATTTTTTTTTTTTATCCGCAGTTGAATTCTTTGATGAACATCAAAGGGGGGGGACTATATGTGTGCGCGCGCGCTCCGGTTAAAGAATTGATCAAAGTCTCAAGAGCGACGCGGTCGCAGCCCTTCCGCGGAGGGGATCCCTCTGCGACCCTTCCTCCTCCTTAATTGCTAATTAAAATGGGGATAATTTTTTTGGGAAAAAAAAAAAAAACAACTGCCGAAGTATTCTGGAACCTGATATTTCTTCCCTATCGCTCCTTTCTCGTCCGACCCTTTAAGTGTCCTTTGGGGAATCGGCTGACAAAACATCTGGTTTGTAGGAGCGACGCTCCTGGAATCAAGGAAAGCAAAACTTTGAGGCCGTGGGCGTCCGTTTACTAAAACAATTTACATACGAAGATTCTTCTTAATCCGAAACGCATCGCAATCAGGAGAGCTTGAAAAATATTTACAGTTTTGGAAGGGTTTCCCCCTTCTAATACAATTTTTTTTTGTGAAGTTTTCAAGGTGTCTCTGGTCTCCCCTGTCCTTTCAGAATAATTAGGGCAAGTCTTCTCTCTCCCTTTTCTTCAAGAGTTTATTTTTCCTGAAGAGGCGTGAAGAGCCGTGCGAGTGTTATTGTGTGTATGTGTGTGGGTTGTTTTTTCTTACTAACCTCCATCACCCTAAGATCAGATAGCTGCTAGAGAAGGAACAAGCAACCCAATATTTATTTTGGCCTTCTTAGAAGAGAATTACAATTTCTTTTGGCGTGCGTCAAACCAATTGCTTCCCAAAGGAAAAAAAAAAAAAAAAAAGGAAGGAAGTTGCTGGAGAAGAATTGCTCGGGGCTACAATCTCACGCTCGCAACCAAAGAACGACAATCGCTGTTGTTCGTTCATAGCGTGGGACGTCGCTCGATTTTCTGATTAGGAGTTTAGCGCCTTCCGTTCAATCCACTCGTCTTCTTGAGACCGCAGCAGCTCTGCTCTTTTCCGACGACGCGTCTTTTCCAGCATCTTTTCCTTTCCCTTCGGTGCGTGCCGGCCCCTTTCCTAAACTGGAGGCGTCGGTTCTCCGCGCTGCCTGCTTTGCGCCCTTTCTTAGACTCAACTTTGCAAGGCCTTCGAGATCGCCCGTTTCTTGGTTGAACTTCTTCGCGTCTTCAGCGGAGGGGGGGGGGAAGAGCCGGAAAGGACTGGGGTGGGGTGGGGGTCTTCAAGGTGCATTTTCATCCATCTGAATGATTTAGGGATTTATGGGGGGGGGGGGTTGGGAAGAAGAAGAAGAAGAAGGAAATTCGGTCAGTCAGAAGTCAGGAAAGGGAAAAGGCCAGTGGCCACGTGTCTGTGCTCGGCTCTTCCAGACTCGCTCCTGGAATTCTGTACCTTTAAGGAATGGGTGAGATTCTGGCACCTGCAGTGCCAACCACACATAACAAATTCGTCCTCAAATCTGAGCACCTCCTTGACACTCTCTCGCCCTCTCTTGCGATTAGCCGCTGCCTTAATTTCCACCCCTTGCCTTCCTTACGACAGGCAAGGCTGCTAGAGTCAAAATGCTAACCACAATCAGCTTTTTAAAACCCAGTCAGTTCCTTAGGCTGAAATTATGATTATTATTATTATTATTCGATCATTAGAGAAGGCCGGAGAAGAGATATAAGGGGAGGAAAAAAAAAAAAAGCCTTGGCCTGCGTATGTACGCGCGCACAGCTGCACGAAGGATAGGCACAGGTTTGACTTTTTAAGCTTCTCCTATAAATTAGAAATCATGAATCCTAACGGGGGCCTGTCGCGGAATTCAGAGGAATTTTATTAGAAAACTGCCGGAACGCCTCTATCATTAAAAGACATACCCCCCCCCCGTCTGTTCCCACCGAAGCCCCTTGGAAAGAAAAAGTGCAGTGGGGCTGGTTCCCTCGCCGCCCCCTCCCTCATAGCGACATCTTCCCCGCAACAACGAACCCCCTGTCCTATTTTTTTCAGAGGGCGGTCAAGCCCCCCCCAACTTCCAGTTCCCTTCCTCCAAATAAAAATCCAAACTTCCCATCCGATGCCTCCCCCTCCCTCCCCGCCCCCCACGTCATTTATAGGATTTATTTCCCAAGCCGTGGATATAAGTTATAAAAGAAGCTACGAACACGCGTTCCCTAGAGACCCTGTCCCCAGCATTAAATTAAAGTCCAGTAGGGTTACGAGGAGGGTGGGAGGGTGGAGGAGAGAAAACGGGGGTGGGGGCTCAGTTTTCTTCTCTCTTTCCTTTCCAAGCTATCAGATGGCTAATAACGGCGCCAAATTATACCCAGTGCCAAGCAGACGTGCCTACTTCTGCGGCGAGGGAGGGAGGGAGGGAGGGAGGGGAAAGTGAATTCTACTCAAGCGGCACCTAACTAAAATCTGGGCATTTTTCATTTAGCAACCCCGGACTAATAAGAGGTTAGGCCGGCGAAGCAGAGAAGCCTCTGTAAGCCTTCCTTCCTTCCGTTCTCTCGCTCCCCTTTCCCTTTGTTGGGCAAACTTTTTTTTTTTGCCTGCCTCTGCCAAGCCTGGATGGCTGCGTGCTAAAAAAAATACAGAGGAAAGTGTGTGTGTGTGTGTGTGTGTGTGTGTGTGTGTGTGTATGTGTATATATATTGTATATAATATATTATATATATATATAGATATATATATATATATATATATATATATATATATATATATATATTATAAAGAGGGTTTCCCAAGGCTGATGCCAGTTCAGAGGAAACTGGCGCGTCCTTTGGTGAAAGGTGAAAGGGTGAGAGCGAGGCTAATTGCCCCCTCTTAGCCAAAAACTCGCCCTCCGTCGATTACTCCCCGTCTTGAAATCACGCCCTGCCTGATTTTGAACCCGCCACCGCCAGGAACCGTAGGCGTAGCCTTTTTTTTTTTTGCATATAAATTGCCTTCAAAAGAGAGACGCGCATTACGCGTTTTTTGGGGGTTTGGGGTTTTTTTTTTGGCCTAAGACTTGTCACTTGCTTCTATTCTTGCTGAGTTCCCACGGCGTCATTGATCTATTTTAAAAACTTCATGCTCCGCGTTACAAATTCAACCCCCTCCCCCAACCCCCCCCCCAACAGACACACACCCTGCAAGCTCCACCTTTGTGACAGAGTGAAGATTACCCGGAGGGCATCCAGTTCTATAAGTAATTAATTTCCTCCTTCAGCTTTAGACCTACCTACCTTCCTTCCTTCCTTCCTTCCTTCCCTTCCTTCCTTCCTTCCCTTCCTTCCTTCCTTCCTTTTCAAGGATGGAAAAAGACAGGAAGGCGCTCATTTGAAATTGTTGCCCAAGTCTTCCAAAGCTGATGGAGGAGGGGGGGTCGTCTCTTTCTTTTCTCCCCCCCCCTCGCTTTTCCCTCCTAGCAAATACTTTTGTTTCCCATTCTTTAAAAAAAGAAGTAATAATTCTGGCGATTGGTCCCCCACCTCCTTCGCAGCTGAGCTGTTTAGGACGTAAATTCTTGGTGCGCATTGCCCCGGTCCGCGTCCTGCCGGCGTTGCGAGAAAGCACATTCCGGAGGACGCTGATGGAGGCGCCAGTGGAGAGATGGACAGATGTTGGGGCGGATCTAGCAGCAGGCGAAGCCAGAGCGGAGCGAGAAGCGGTGGGAGGCAGAGAAAAAAACACTTTTTCCGGGTGTAGGAAAGTGGCTTTTTGCCTGCAAACACACGCGCCCGCCGATTTGCCCAGCTGCCGTAGAAATAACTTTGGGGGGGGGGTGGCTAGGTGGGGGCAGCTTAAAGGGCTCTAATCTTATTGGGGGTGGGCTAGGTCCTGCACCAAGCAGAGGGAGAAGATATCGCAAACCCGAGCCGGTAAATGGAAGCGCGGGGGAAATCCGGCCGCCGAAGCGTGGGAGGAAGCGTGGAAATCAAGAGAAAAACCTCACTTTCGCAGGTTTTCTGCTGCGATTTCCCAGGACTTCAAAGAACTTGATGTGTTGGAGGGGAGGCGGAGGTGTTTCATGCTAACGGCCGGTTCCCTTGGTTTTTTTTGGGGGGGGGGAGGGAGGGAACTATGGTGATGGAAAGGGGGAGAAATCAAAGTGTCCTGTTGTGTTCCCCCCCCCTTTCCACGCGAGGAAAAAAAAAGCCCCCCTCCGGAACCTCGATTTTTGAAGAGGCAGGTTAAAAAGAACTAGGTGGACTGGCATTTTTGAGCGAGTGCCCTGACGAAAGAGCCTTCGCTCGCGCATTAAAAGTCTTACCTTGAAAGTGAGACCACTTTGTTCTCTCCCCCCTCCCCACTTTCAAGAGAGAGAGAGAGAGAGAGAGAGAGAGAGAGAGAGAGAGAGAGAATTATTTACTATTGGCGTTTCCTGCACTTTCTCTTAAGTCAGGGAGCAGCTGGGTCTTAAAGGCGCGGGGCCGTGATTTGCTGGTCTGTTATTAAATATCGCTCAGCTACACAAAGAAAAAAAAGGGGGGGGGAGGAGGGGAGGCAGGGGCGGGGGGGGGGAGAGAGAGCGCGCGCGGGGGTGCAATTGGCACTCGAGTGGGTGCTTGGCTCTACCTTCTGATCCACGTTCATAAAGCACTTGAGACACAGTTAAGAGACCAGCCTCTTCTCCTTCTAGCCCCCCCCCCGCGTTCTCTCTCTCTCTCTCTCCCCCCCCCCCGTTTTTGCCGTACCTTATTTTGCAAGCCAGGGAGACCCAATCAAACGCGCAGCGCATCGATTCGCCAAGCGCTCGTTGGCAAAGCGAGGAGGGGTTTCCCACCCCCGTCCTTTTTTTTTCTTCTCTCTCTCTCTCCCTTCAGCTCTCCTCGCCGCCAATGAACTTGGACGAGGAAGAGGGGAGGGAGGGGGGAGCGACCAGCTACCGCTTCTCGATTTGGTTTTTGTTTGTTTGTTTGTTTTAAAAAAGGAAAAAAAAAGTACGTTTGGCTGAAAGGGGTAGGAAAGCTCAAACTTAGCGCACGTTCTTCTTTGGCCATGGACTACATTTAGCCCTTCTTGGTCTTCTCTTGATTTCTTTCTTTCTTTCTTTCCTCCCCCCCCCCTCCTCTCCTCTTCTCCTCTTCCCTTCTCCCCGCTGTTTTAAAGATTTCCTGGGGGGAAGAAGATGATAGGCACGGAAACGTGAAACTTAGGATCCCGAAGCTTGGCTGCAAAAAAAAAAAAAAAAAAAAAATCCGATTCCGAGCCGGAAATCTTGGCTGGGCAGCGGCGACCGGTTGAAAAATCTCCCACCAGCTTTAAGGCACGCACTGGTAAGTGATGCTGGGAGCGGGGGAGAGAGAGAGAGAGAGAGAGAGAGAGGAGAAAAGTGGGTGTGATTCCCCCCCCTCGCTGAGTGCATGGAGGCTTTGGGTCTTCCTTGGGGTCGCTCGGTGCGTTTTGCAGCAAACAAAGTGCCATTAGGAGTAGTTCTCGGCGCTTGGTGTCTCGAGGCCCCTCCCTTAGCAAAACGGGATGTCCCCAGGCGCCCCTATCCAATGCGGAAGGTTTCTTTGGGGACAAGTGAAGGAATTTACGCAGTCACTTAAAAAGGAAGATTTCCCCCCCCCCCTCCCGTTCTCAAGTTAGTCCAGGCTCCCGAATTCTCGGATGGAGAAGATGTATTGGAGTTTCTTTCAGTGGGGAAGAGGGCTTATAGGGCAAAGGCCCCCCCCTCCTTCCCCGTCTTGCGGACTGGAACTTACCCGCTCCCCACTTCCCCCCCCCCAAGTTGGAGTCCGCGGGACTGTCCCCCTCCCCTGGGCGCAGCGACTTCCCAAAGGCTTCCTTTTTTTTAAAGGAGAGAGAAAAGTTCCAGAAGGGAGACGCGGGGTGGGGGGTGGTGCAGGTGGCGCTTTAGCTTAGCTGGGCCTGTTCTATCTACGTGCAAAGCAATCCACCCCCCCCAATCCCCCCATCCCCAGCGGCACTGGCAAGCTGATGGTTTGTTTCCCGGCTCCCGTTTGATTTTGACAGATCGGCTGTCAAGAGCCGAACCGGTGGAAGTCCGCGGCAGGATTTGGCAGAGAAAAGCTTTACTTAAAAATCTTTTTTTGGGGGGGGGAGGTGGGGGGAGGAAGGTCTCTTTCCTTGTTGAAGAAGGGAGCGCCGCTTCTTTCATTCTGGGGAAGTAGTCTTTCCCACTCACCCACTCGTGGAAAAGGAGCGCTCCGAGCATCTTTGGAGCCCAGGATGAAGAGCGCTTTCCCGGAGATATTTCTATGCATCTCCCCCCCCCCATTGCAAGAGAGAACCAGGGACCCGCGCTTTCGGGAAAAAAGGGGAAAGCGGCTCTTTTCTTTGAACTTCTTGGGCGGCTCATCCCCCAAGCGAGAGCGAGCTGGCGCGATCATTTCCCCGCGTGGGTTAGAAAAAAAAAAAAAACCCGGAGATGTCCCAAACTGAGTTTAGATCCAAGTGGGGATACTAGCTGCCCTTCCCTTCTCCTCTCCCCCTGCCCCCTCCCCGGTTCCACAATCGCAACATGGGCCAGCAAAGCCGCAAAGTTTGGGTCTCACCTGCAGAGAAGGGGCCGGGGGGGGGGCTGTTCCTCCTCGGCCATTCAGTGGCTCCCTAAGCGAGACCCCCGCTTCTTGCGGACGGGGCGAGCCCACCCCTCCTTCAGATGCTGCAGAAGGGCAGACCTCGGTTTCCGGGGAAGCCTCTCCCCCTCCCTTGCTGGAAAGGCGGTGTGTGTGTGGGTGGGTGGGTGGGTGGTGGGGGGGAGAAGCATGCCAAAAAAACCACAAACTTCCTTGGTTCCCAGTCCCGGGAAGCTTGGAGCCTGGGGAGGGGGGGAGGAGGCGTCCAGAATGGCGCTAGGTTGGCGCGGGGAGTTTCTGGCAGAAGAGCCAAGCCCCGCCTCCCTCCCTCCCTCGCCCCTCCTCCTTTTCCCGGCTCTGAACTTGGGAAGGGGGGGATCCGGATGCCCCTCTGCCGCCTGGCCCGCCCCCCCCCTTCCCGCTGCCTCCCCCTCCTCCCCCGGGCGCTCCCGGGCGGCTGCCGGGCGAGCTGCAAAGAGGGAAGGCGCGGCGGCACCAGCAGCACCAGCGGCGGTGGCGGCGGCGGCGCCCGGCTTCTCGCGCTTCCTTCCCAGCCGGGAGTCACGCCGCGCTGCTCTCCTTTCCCTTCCAGCCCTGCCTGTTGCCGGAGCCGGCGCCGCCGCCGCCGCCGGAGGGGACCAGCCGCCGGCAGCCGGGAAGCGGAGCCTCCGCCGCGGCCACGACGCCTCGGGCTCCTGGAGCGCGCCAGCCGAGCGCCGCGAGGGCGAAGGAGACACGCGCGCCCGGGGAGCCGCGCCAAGCGGATGCCGTGAGGGCTCCCGAGAGCCGGAGGAGGCCCGAGAGGCGCGGGAGCTGCCTGCCCAGCCCTCCCGCTCGTCGGGGGGCTTCTCCGCCTCCTCCTGGCCGCGGGGCGACCTGTCAAACTCGGCCGTCCCGCCCGCAGCCGCCGCCGCCGCTTGCAGCAGCCCCCGCCGCCTCGCCGCCGCCGCCGCCGCGATCGGGGCAGTCCTTGCGCCCTGCTTTCGCGCCTTGCCTCCGCCTCCGTCTCCTCCTCTTCCACCCCAGCGTGCATGCCCGGCGGCGGCGGCGGCGGTAGCAGCAGCAGCAGCAGCAGCAGCAGCAGCAGCAGCAGCAGAGCAACAACAACAACAACAACAACAACACAAAAGCAACAGCCGCAGCAGCAGCAGCAGCAAGAGCCCCGTCAGCCTCGCAGCCCAGCCTGGAGTGGCTCCAGCGGGCTGGGGAGGGGAGGGGGCGCCCTGAAGCCCGTCGCCTTGCCAGCCCTGCCAGCCCGGAGACGCCGCCAGCCCCCCCGTCTCCTCCAGGCGCTGCCGGCGGACGCGGCCAGGCAAGATGCCCAGGAGGAAACAGCAAGCGCCCCGGCGCGCAGCAGGTACGAGAAGCGGACTCGTCGGGCGCTTCGGCCGGGGAGGGAGAGGGTGTCCTTCTCTCCTGCCCGCTCCCCCCTCCCCTGCCCCGGCTCCCTTTGGGAAGAGGGGAGTCTGGAGCCGGAGAAGCACCTCCGGTTTTCTTCCTGGCACGGTCTTCTCACCTCCTCCTCCTCCCTCCGCTTTCTTTGCCTCTTCTTTACTGGCCCGACCCTTCGAGGTGGCTTTTTCCGTTTTAGAGGAAGGAAAGCAGGGGAAGGAGGAGGAGTGGGGCTCTTAGGAAAGACCCCCCCCCCTCCTGTTTGGAGTTCTTTGCGGGACTTTGGATTTTAAGGAGGAAGCCTTTTGGCTCCAGATCTTCAGGAGCGCTTTACAGTCCCCCTGTCCCCTCCATGTGTGCTTCTCTCCCTCTTTCCAGGGTCCTTCTCCCCCCCCCTCCCCAGTCCTGCAAAGAAAGGATGGTGGAGCTATTTGGCTTGTCTCCTCTGGCCAGTGGAGGTTTGGGGGGGTGGGGTGGAGTGGGGTGATGGTGTGCATTCCTCCGTTCAAGGTTTTTTTTTTTTTTTTTTTTTTTGGTTCTGGTTCTTTCTGAAGGGATAAGGGTGGGCTGAAGGACAGCAGCACAAGACCATCCTCATCCCCTTCCTTTCCAAGAGTGAGGCATTAACAGGAAATGAGAGCAAAAAGATCCTGTGTTTTGTCAGATGATGACAGGCAATAATGGCTTTTTTTTTGCCTTTCCTTTTATACTTCCAGTATTTTATTGTTTTTTTTCCCTTCTTCCTTTGTTCCTCCTCCCATCACACAACTTAACACTTTTTGGGGTAGGGCTATATTGGCCAAACCTGAGATTAAACTGTCAGAGCTATGATTCTAGATCCCCTTCTTTTGCAGCTTGACTTCCTTCCTTCCTCCCTTCCTTCCTTCCTTCCTTCCTTCCTTCCTTCCTTCCTTCCTTCCTTCCTTCCTTCCTTCCTTCCCCTCTTTTCAAAAGCAAAGTACATTTTATTGGCAGTCATCTGTAACTCAGGTGGGCCACAACAGCATCTATGACACCAATTTGTTGGCCTGTTTGCCTTCCTGGATTTGATGGGCTGATTGAGGGTTGATCTTCTGCTTGCTTTTCATTCATTCCCCATAAACCTCGAGAAATCACTTGCCATGGTAACAGTGACTCCATATGACGTCAGATGTGTGGCCTTTGAAGCAGGGTCAGCATAACTTTTGTTGGGGCGGTGAGGGGTTCACCTCTGCCACATAGAGTGTGTTCTGTGGGCCTCAGGTTTTACAAGGAGTTGGGCTACCAAGAGGATGGTCTGGGGAGGGACTCTTAGTTATTGGCATATTTTACAGTATCTTCTAGGAAATATCTTGACCTGCAAGAATGCAACTTAGGGAGGTGGCAAATTTTCTAAGAAATTATTTGTATATCTAATAGGGCCAGGACTTTACCACTGTAACTTATTTCTCCCCAGATCAGGTTTCCTTTGCCTCCCCCCACCAAAAAAAATTAAGAGATTTCTCCTCTCATCCCCCACCCCCTCTGTTGAGCATCGTTTAAACATCTGGAAAGTTTAGAAGTTTTCCTGTATAGTGTGTGAAAAGAAATGCACACACATACATACTTCATCATGAAAATACTTTCTGGTTGAATGTGAGTTTTGCTTTGAAATAGATTTGCAGTTCCATTTTATGAAATGGAATTTTACTTTTTTAAAAAAAAACATTTTACTACAATGAAAAGGCCATCTTGCAAACTGTGGGCCATTTCAAGATGAAATTAGGTCTTATTCTTCAGGTTGAACCAACTGTGAAAGTCACACTAAACAGGTACGAAAAGTTTCTAGTCCATAGGCTTTGAGGTTGGAGTGAATGGGGATGGTGTGATTATTGTGTTGTACTTTGGGGCATGGATGGATGTGTGGTTTGCTTGTGACAGTTTACTTTCTCTTTTCTTTTCAACCCAGAACTGGGTATGAGTCAGTTCTGTGTGTGCCTTATTGAGAAAAAGTATCTTTTTTTTTTTTTAGGGAGCAGGTAGGCTAAATAAAATGCAAGCCTGTTTGGCCAACATGCTAAATTACTTTAAAACAATGATCAAATCTAGCCTGGAGCTTTTCTTTTCTTCTTCAGATGTCCTAACAGAGTGCATATATCTGTTTTTATATTTCTATAAACCAAATATCTCGAGTTAGTGAAGAAAATTCATTTGCTAAAAAAAAGGAAGAAAAAATTATAGGTCGCTTTAATAGGAGATAGAAGAACAGACCTTCTCTATCAAAACTTCCCGTCAAAATGACTTTGTTTCATATTTGATTTAATTGTCTCTCTTCTGACAGACACATTTATCAATAGCTTAATGGTCAATCCGATGTTGGCAGAGTGAATGCTTTCATTCTTTCTCCTACATTCAGTTTGCTTTTCCTTGATCAAAATAATGCCTTTGGTTGATGGTCTTACGGAGTGCTGGAGAGAAGAATTGGAAACTCTGCTTATTTAGGGTGGGGAAAGTACAGCTGCTATGAGAGGCACAAATGAGTGTGAAGTTAATGGTGTTCACTAATATTAATATACTGCAAACGACGTCTGTACACAGACACACACACAGAGATACCCACCCACACCTATATTTGATTTCATAGCTGAAAGTTGTAAGATTCACGGCTGCTCGTGGGGTGCATTTGGAGGGTTGATAATTTTTTTCCTTTGTAGTGATAGAGCAAATAATGTGTGAGTGTGTGGGTTTACATGTGTTGGAGAAAAAGCACACACAAAATTTACTGTTTTGTACAGACAGAGCAAATAATGTGTGGGGGGGAGGGTTTACATGTGTTGGAGAGAAAGCTCACACAAACACATCCAGACATTCATGTTGATTCAGCCTTCAGGAAATTCAGACTTCCAGCAAGCTGGAAAAATATTCTTGGAAATATCTATTCATTTATCTTCCTACCTATCTACCCCATTCTCTGTCTCTTTCTCTCTCTATCTCCTCCTCCTCCTCCAAATGGGAAGGTCCGCTCAGCCATAAAAAAAAGAAAGAAAAGAAGAAAAAGCAAAGTTGTTTTGCTAGCTTCATTAGTGTTCACCTAATTAGCTGTAAACCTGATGGATTCCTGACAGCTTTAATGATTGGAGATGACAAGCTCCACGCAGTGTCATCCAGCGGAATTAGGTTTGGAACTAGTTTGATGTAATCAAGTTGATATTACACAGTCCTGGTTGCCTTTAGTTGTGCATTAACTCAATTTTCTGCTGCAGGTGACAAATGGGTTTTGGTACCTGGATAATCATGTCATAGGAATTAGGGCCCTCATAATGGTCTGGAGTAGAATAACAACAACAAAGCACTCCTGGCTGCACCGGCGAGCTTGCTGTGCACAGCACAGGCAGGTGTGCAATTTTTGTGTATGTATTTTTGGCTTCGAGAGTTCAGCCTACAAGAGAGAAGACTTGAATCTGTCCCCAAAGACCCAGGAATCAGTGAAAAGAAACGTGTGTTTGTTGACTTTAGGTCTGGAATGACAGACTGGTAGATAAGTAGAAGCCGAGAAAGAAGTTGGGTTAAAAGATGGTGTACATTGAAAGAAAGGGCAGAATAACAGGCTCCTGTTTAGGAAAGCTGAGGACCTTATATGAATCAACAATCAGGATAATCAACTTAAAATGATACTTGTTCATGTATTTCTTAAAATATAAAGCACTGTCTTTTTTTGGGGGGGAAAGATGTGGTTGTAATCATATTTTGAGAAGAAAAGAGAATAAATGATGTTTCTGCTCCCAAGACGTTAACTGGAAAAAAGGCCTGTTTTTGCACTGTTAAGGTGCATCCTCGCTTTGATCCTCTTCCAGGGATTTTGGGAAAAAGGTGCTGAGATTAAAAGAGTCGAAGTATGAATCTAGAGACCTTAAACTGAGAGATCCCACCCAGGGTTTAAAAAAAGAAAAATAATGTTTGATGCTTGGCAAAATACTTTGGTGGGAGCGCGAACTACAAAGTCCGAGGACAACTTTGCCTTGGACAGCAACTGTCTGTGACTTGCCCTGTATCCTGGGCTGAGATGTCTTCTCCAGAATTGTGTGTGTGTGTGTGTGTGTGTGTGTGGTGTTGTATGGGTGTGTGTTTAGCAAAGCCTTGAAAGTGACTTTTTAACTTCAGCCACAGAAGGTGGAGAAATGGGATGTTTGTTTGTTTTTCTGCCTTCCTCTGTTCCTTGCTTCCGTATTTTGGTTTTTAACAGCCTTGAACCACTTACATCACAGTGCAGTTGGCAACTTCTCAGAGGCACAAAGTGGGATGTGAATGAAGGCAACATAGCTAATTTTCCCTCTTTAGTTCCACCAGTTCAGGCAATTGAATTCGCCTGAGCTTGTATTTTATAAGTAGCTTTGCGCCAGCGATTTTGAGCAGCAAAAGATAAGAAGCAAAACAATTTGTGTTCTCTTAATTTCAGATTTTTTCCTTTGTAGCTTGACCTGCTACCTTCCTTCCTTCCTTCCTTCCTTCCTTCCTTCCTTCCTTCCTTCCTTCCTTCCTTCCTTCCTTCCTTCCTTCCTTCCTTCCTCCCTTCCTCCTTCCTTCCTTCCTTCCTTCCTTCCTCCCTTCTTCCTTCCTTCCTTCCTTCCTTCCTTCCTTCCTTCCTTCCTTCCTTCCTTCCTTCCTTCCTAGCAGGAAGCTGACAAAATGATCAGTTATGGTTTCCTTTTGCTTATTCCACCCCCCCACACCCCATTGCAAACTATGAAGAACAATTGTAAAAAGAAAAGCAAAAGAAAAGAAAAGGTGGTAGTGGGCATGGAGTGATTCCTTCCCTCCCCAAAGCAATCCTAATTCCATTGAAAAGCTGGTTGGAAAACAGAATTTTCTGGAATCAGCTGCTACGACTCTTATTAGCTTGACAGCTGTCAATTAGCTCTTCAGTGTTCTCCTGGGCCACTAGTTTATTGTGTGCAGTTGATGTTGTCATTTTCTTCTCCGTTTTGCCTTGAGCGCTGTGATGAGCTGGAGTGAAATAGTCAATAACTGATGTATCAGCAGTTATTTCTTACATTGGCTCGCGAGTCTGCATTTTGCCCCCCCCCTTTTTTTTAAACCTATACTAAAGATTGTTTTGTAAAGTGATTAGAATGAATTGTGACTGCTGCAGGGTTATGGGAAATGGGGTCTATTGCTAGGTATGTGTGTGTGCGATGCGAGTAGCAAGATTATTTTCAGTTTTCTCTGTTTGTCGAGGCTGCTTCCGTGATCAGGGAGAAGGTATGAAAAGGAAGATGCTGTTTGTGAGCTCAGGATCCTTTTCCGAGCAAAGCAAATTGGGGAGGGTGTGAGCTTGCACAGTTGTGTGTACAAACGGGTTAATACAAGTGTGAATAAACAAAGACATTATTTGCACCTTGGACAGAGCAGAGAACCTATCCTGTATATTCCAAGCTATGGGTATCCCTCTCATTGTTTTATGTCCTGGCCATTTAGAAGGCAATCTGTCTGCAGATTTTATTTACAGTTCAAATGGATCTCCCAAATTCTTAATATTAGGCAAAAATTAGCTACCCTCTCTGAGTGCAACATTACTATGAATTAAGCAGATATGCCTGTAAACCGTGGCTATTAAAAAAAATCACATAATCTTAACATGATTTTAAAAATCATTAGGTATTAGATATAAAAACAGCCACTTCCGAGATTAAACTCTTGGAATCCTTTTCTTTTTTTTCAGTGACACTCCCAAATTATGATCTATTGGTTGAAATATATATATTTTTAAGAAGAATCTGAAGGCGAATGCAATATATGGCATTTAATAATAGTGATATAGACTGGTTCATCTAGACAGATAATATGCAGTTGTAATTAGAGGGGATAGACAGGCATTCATTTTTAAATTCTTTGACACATGCATAAAATTGTCATCTTATCTTATTCTATGACTATTTTATGTTAGCTTGATAAAGTGTCCTGATACATGCACTTAAATGTCTCTAAGCCTTTCTTTCTTTTTTTAAAAAAAAACCAGACAGATTAATTCTAGTTTCCAGCATTTGCAGACTCATTAAATTAATTTCCTAAATCTGACTAAACAGAGAATGTCTTGTATTTCAGTAACACATAACAAGAGGGAGGGAACGCATCATTTGATTAAGCTGTTCTTGTTTTAAAAGATTAAAAAAAAGATTTAGAAAGAAAAAGCAATGGCTTGAATGCTTTGCATTTATAAGACTATGAATTATAATTTGGATGATTTTTGAGGAAAAAATGATGATTTATCTCAAAAATAAAAATCCAGAGTTAAGGATTTCCTTCCTTCCTTCCTTCCTTCCTTCCTTCCTTCCTTCCTTCCTTCCTTCCTTCCTTCCTTCCTTCCTTCCTTCCTTCCTTCCTTCCTTCCTCTCTCCCTCCATCCCTCCCTCCACCACTGAGACTAAAATGTAAGAACAAAATTAATCAAGAGACTTCTGAGTATTTGCCAGTTTTCTAGCACCACATAAGTTTCATTACAAATAATGGACTTTGAAGAATAATTTAGTTTTTCGTGTTATCAGGTCTCTTCCTAACTGATCGCTGCTCTTTTCTTTTGGTCTACAGCAATAGAGTTTAGATGTTCAGTTCCTTGGTAGAGTCTGTCATATTTCCCAGTTCAACTTCCAGCCATTAATAAATCTAGCTGAACTTCTTGGAACAATGCTATCGGTTTTTACTTTTTAAAAAAAATTCACTCAAATTCAGGTTTGAAATTATAGCATCTTCTTAACAAGGCTGGTGCTCAGATTGAGAGGTCAAAAGGGCAGCTATGTAGCTTGTATTGGAGAATTGGGAAGGCAGGTGGAGAGCCTTGTTTGAACTCTGGACCAGCATAATATGTTTCGTTAAGAGAGAAAAAAAAAGATATTGTTCTACATTTTAAGATGACTGGGATGCATGAATATTCATTATTGCATTTTCATCATTAAACTGGGTCCAATATCCCACCCTCTCGTGTGCTCTTTGTAGAATTCAGGTTGCATAAAACAGACCATTTTTTTTAATGAACAATTTAATGTAAATGGGATCTGAATTTAAATTAATATTAATGAAGCTTTGAGTGAATTTATTTTGCATACACAAAGAATTGTGACTCTTTCAGCCATATACTCTTGTGTCTGTATTTAGAAGCAGATTTTGATAGGAAGGCTGCTTAGCTTTTCTTTTTAAAATCTTTTATTCTTTTGTTTCTAGTGCACGATTACAAATGTTCAGTAAATGTTTTAATACCTTTGTCTCCTTCTTAGAGAAGCACTAGGCAGAATACCCCTTTGCAAACCTGAGCATTGTTTGTTTGTTTGTTTTTTAATCTCCATTTTTAGTAACTCTCGTGGCTCTTTCTTGTTCTAATTTTGACTTTAGTTCCGCCCTGATGCTTTGAAAGATTGCCTTGAATATTAGTTAGTTAGCGGAGTGTAGATGTTTCCTCCTTATCTAATACATTATGTATCCTGGGATGATAGGAGGTTTCATAATTAATTCTGTTAAATATAATTGCTGTAATCGCTTTGATGCTACACATAATAAAAGTGAATGTAGTAAGCCTATAAAAAATTGTAAACACTTTTAACACTTTTGAATCCAGGTCATAAAACGCATAACACACGTGCCGTTTGAATTTCGTTTACCTTTCCTTAGTCAGTGTAGCATCCTTTATCGTCTGCAAACAAGTGGATATTTCTAAAAATAAAGAAAGTTTTCTACTTTGCCTCTGAATAGTTCAACCCATTTCTTCTACCCCAGGGCAGGCCTTGCAGAAGATAGGACACTCCCAGCTGAATAACCAAATGGGTTGTGAAGTAGTTATAAACAAAATGGAAATGGAACCTGTGTTACGCCTGGGAGGGAGGCATGATGGGAAATTTATACCTATGCTTCGGTTTTCTCCTAAGCCCTTCCCACATCCTACATTTAGCTAAAAAGAGTTGATGGCCTCCCAGACGGATAAGAGATACATGTTAATGTGCTCTTTTAATTCCCTTCCGTTCTTTTTTTAATGAGCGGTGAATATTTCTTTGGCGATACTCTTGTCCATGGGAAGAAAATGGAAACATGTACACGAAGATCCTGGATTCTGAGCGAAAGACGTTTAATGAGTCCGTTGTTCTTAATTAGTTGCACACCATGCTTAATGCTGCAAAGGTCACTTGATTTTACGATCTCCCCTCAAATGTGACTTTGTAAGTTTCGCCTCCATTTATATTTTACAGCCTGGAGGAGAGAGGTGAGATGTGCAAAGGAAGGATTGGTCTACCAGTTGTGGGATGATGGGTTGGGCCCAACACAGGATGTACGGGAGTGCCTTTGGGCATGCTGGGCGAATTTAACTTCTGAAAGCTGAACAAACAAAATCCTGGCCATCCTGTTAGCGAATTGTTCTCAAGCAAAGGACAGGGGACTGGTGTTTTTTTTTTTTTTTTGAAGTATCTCTGGGCTTTGTGCCCATGAGTCCTTTTCTTGCTAGGTCAACCTTGCTGTCTGAGGGCCAAATCTCAGCAGGCGTCTCCGGCACGCTTGGCGAGAGCAGCTGAGACTGGCAGCCATCACTCATGCCTCTGTGACACCAAGTCTGTTTTTGATGGCAGAGAACGATAAAAAGGCCTGGAACTATAGAGCCCCTGTAATCAGGGCCAGCGCTGATATCCGTTTCAACTTTGACAGCTTCTTCCTTTTCTATTTTCACCGCCAAGACTGTCTCAACTCCTTTTTTTTTTTTTGACTCCCTTTTCTTTCTTTCTTGTTTCATGTACTTGATCATACACAGATGCTGGGAATGAGTCTGTTTCTTTCTTTCCCTTCTTCTTTTTCTTCCCAAGCCCCCCACCGGAAAGGGGCTGGGCAGGTGTGAGGAGGAATATATATATATATATATATATATATATATATATATATATATATATATATATTTGTTTTCTGAGGTTTTCGCGGGTATTTGTATATAGGTCATACCCTCACTGGCAGTTAAAAGGAAGAAACAGCTAAAACCACACATTGCTGCTCAAAGCAAGAAGCTAAAAACACCAGCCTGAAGATGACGAATGTGACTTCGTCGAAACGTTGCCAAGACACTTCCAATTTTACGCGGGAGAAAACCCGAACAACCAAAGACCTATATATATATATATATATATGTAGGTCTTTGGTTGTTCGGGTTTAAGTGTCTTGGCAACGTTTCAACGAAGTCCCATTCGTCATCTTCAGGCTGGTGTTTTCAGCAACCTCAGAATATATATATATATATATATATATATATATATATATATATATATATATATATATACACATACACATACACACACACACACACACAAACACACACTGTATGTATGTATGTTTCTATGTATGTATGTATGTATGTGTGGGGTTGGACAGGTGTGAGGAGGAATATATATATATACAGTATATATGTATATATGTTATATATATATATATATATATATATGTATATATGCTGTGAGCCTGTTGCTAATTAATGTTCCTCCATAAGATTCTGTCGGAGTTGAGTAATGTTTTTGATCTTTATGCCTGATAACTGCATACTTAATGAGATTTCAAAGCTGTGAGTGCAGCTCGTACAATTATTGACAGATGCCTTTTCTTTGCCATTGGGTTCAGCATCATAAATCCTCTTGCGGTAATGAGGTTCAGAAGTGCCACCCTGCCAGTGAGCTAATGAAAGGGGGGGAGGGAGGGAAGGGAAGAGGAAAGGAAGGGAGAAAGGAAGGATGGAGGGAGGGAAGGTGGGTGGGTGGGTGGGAGAGAAAGGAACGTGTGCCTGACACATTTTTTTCCCCCCTTTTAAAATTTACTGTGCTGGTGTCAAGCTGTGGGACAATTACTTCAAACATGCTAATTTTTATCTTGCTTTCAATATCAGGCTTGTTGTGGTCTCTGCATTGCACTCTCTCTCCCCGCACAACCCTTTTTCTCCCCCCCCCTCTCTTTGCCTCTCCCTAATAATAAATAAAAATCACATTTAACATTTTTTAGCATGGATCATAACTGTCAAGGACTTTGATAGATGCATGTTCTTTAATCTCTCTCTCTCTCTCTCTCTTTCTCTCTCTCTCCTTTCACTTTTTTGGGAGGAGGGGGCAGTTTCCCTTCAGCAGTTGGACTGTCCCCCCTTTGGGCGTGAGGAGAGAAAGCATGGAGAGGATTTTTTTTGTGTGTGTGTGTGTTTTTTTTTTTTTTTAAAAAAACCCAAACCCTTGAGGAAAGAGGAAGGGAATGCACAAACTCCACGGGCCTCTTGTCAGTTTGTCCTCCCCCGATCCACTTGAAACATCGTAGATTTCATTTTAGACTTGAGGAACGAAATCCTGGTGGAGAAGCCTTGCGCTGTGCCAAAGACTTGATTTCCGTTTCAGCAGAGCTATATATCACTGACCCACCCTTCCCTTGTGACAGAATGACAGGTGTCATTTATCAAACGCAGCCTGCCAAACAGCAGGGAGGGGTGTGGGTTTCGGAGGAAAAGGAGAGGAGAGAGAGCCGGATGCAAAATCCCAGGGAATTCTTGGGGAGGAGGGGGTGTTGTTGTTGTCTAGCTCCTTTCAGAGCGGCCTCTTAGAATGGGAAGGCTTTGAGGACAGATAGATGCCCTCTCTTGGACCACAAAGAAGCCTCGACGGATTGACCTGCTTAGTTCTAAGCTTGAGGTCAAACTTCTAACCACTCCTCTTTTTTTTCTTTCTTTGGGGCTGGGCTTCTCAGTGAAAGGCGAAAGGGTATCATGGACAGCTATCATTCAAAGAGCTGGAGGTTGTGTAAATGAATCTAGGCGAACGCTGTGTCACTTGATTCAGACATACATGATTTGAAGATGGATGTTCTTTAAAAAGAGATTGATGGTGGATAAGCAACAGTGTGGCGCCATTTATCATTTTGAATATTATTTAGACTTACCGCAGAAAGCTGTAACTTGAGAGTCAGAGGAGCTGGGGCACCAAGAGGTCTAAATGTCCACATTTTTGATGGATGGACTCTTTCCCCCCCCTCACCTCCCCCTTCTCTGCTCAGCTGCACTTTTTCTCTTATTGTTTGTTACCAGATACCACCAGCCGATTGTTGAACAGGAGTCCTTAATCTTGTTTTTAAGGGACCAGACAATTTGTAGGTATGGAAAACAAAGGGCTCACGATAAGAATCTTGGATCATAATAATTGGGTAAACAGGTAACAGAATAGAAGCAGAGTCACTGCTTGTATGATTTTGTACCTGGTGAACTGTAAAGTAGAGAGAGGTCCTTAACAGTGGGCGGAGGAATGTCAGAAGCCCAACCGGAGTTTGAGTAGAACGAATGAAATTTCTCCGGGATGGCCTGGAAAACAGAGTGAGCCTAAGAAAGTGAAGGTTAGCCGAGTAACAGCGAAATCACTCTTTGCCAACATAAATTTCTGTTGTGTGTCAAAACATTTGAACACAAACCAGAATGGAATGCCAAATAAGACAGTCTTCTCCATTTTGAAAACTAGTGTTAAAAACATCAGGTCTTTTTTTTTGTACTTAAGCTTTCTCCAGCTTAATGTCCACCCAAACCTTGATCTCTTTGTGATTGTCTCAAGTAATTTCATATTTTTGGCACTGTTCGTGGGATACTCTATGTTTTTTTCCCCCTTACACACCCCATTACCATTTTCAGGAAAGTGAAGCCTTAGAAACTGGGAGAATTCTGGGTTCGGACTTAGAATGGTAGTTGTTAGAAACATATATTGTATATTCTATTAGAAACGTATCGAATTTACAATTACAATGTATTCAGAATGGAAACAGTGCAATCATGTGTGCTACCAGAATTAAGAAATCGCTTAAGTATGAAGTAGCCATTTAATCAGATTTGTCTCTCTGAGCTGGCCTTCCCTGACATGGTATCCATCAGATAGGATGAGATTGCAGCTCTTAACATTTCCAACTGAGAGTTGCAATTTCAGGAAATCAAGTTCTAACCCAATCCTGTTAGTGATTCTTCAGGGTTGTAGACAAAACCACAGATCTTTTATTACCTGGTGCCTGGGATTGCATGCAAGCTTTTTGCCCCGCTCCTCATCTAGACTTAGCAGCGAAAAGATCTCCAGGACCAGCTTATATATATATTATTATCATGTCAAATCTTCTGCGGTTTTATTTTCATGGCTGACCTTATGGAATGGTCCTCAAAACTCCAAATGTGGATCCTGGATTGTTTGAATACGCTACGGCAAACACTTACCTATGGTTAACTGAATTATTTTGGCTTGTTTAATTAGCTTAACATGACACAGTGAACGCTAAGCTGACTACAGCTAAAATACTTTTTTAGTTAGTGTGTGGTTCAGCAGATAGTGTGGGTATATTTTTATCATGTTGAAATCTGCTTCCATGAGCAGCATTCTTCTTCTGTGGTGAATTGACTTCCTGCATTGATAACAACCTTGACACAGTCCTTCCAGAAAAGCAATGTTCTTTTCCTAGGAATTCTGCCTTGTAGGAATTTTGCATTTACAGAGTGCCTGAGTAAGCAAATGATAGCTTCTCAACAAGTTCTTGTAAATAGCTTGAGAATTAGATTCTTTAACCGGTATAACTTTCCTGTATCAGATTTTAGATTCCCGTGTATCAAATTTTGGGGTGAACAACAGCAACAACAAAAGAACAATAAATAAATCAAGTAAGATTTCTTGTACAGTGGCTTGTTTTCAAGGAATCATGTTTTGCATTATCTAGTGCAAAAATGGCACTGAGTCATAAGGATAAAAAAAAAAAAACCCACAAAACACCTCCCCTGACTACTCATCTGTCGATTTCAGTTTCATTTTATCTCTTTTCCTGAACCCTTGGGTTCTGTTTTGTTACTCCGGAGAATACATTTTAAAGTGAACTCTAAAATCTGCATGTTTTTGTGCCGGCTTTCCCCAAAATTAACCATTTGTTTTCCATTTGGCCCAATGCAGTGCATTTTTGTATTTGCTATTTTGTATTTGATATGGGGATTTTGTACAGAGCAAATTTCAAAGGAGAATCAAGGCGCAGTTTGTTTACAGATGCGAAATGCAAAAAGTCTGCATTCCCACTTCTTACCCATCGAGCAGGCTTTCCAGAGAGAAAAAAATCCTTTGATTTGTGCTGTCTTCAGGCATGTAAATCCATGCAGGCATGTAAATCCATAGATCCATCCAGTATAAGTCATTGGCAGAGGCTAAGTGCAAACAGCGTGAATTCACTCCATGTTTCTGCAGATCAAACAACCCCAAAAGATTCAACGAAGATTGTGAGTCAGAGAATCAACGATGGTACTGCTGTTTTCTAGGAATATCCTTCTTTTACCATAGGTTTGTCTGCTAAATTTACTTGGGCCATTGTTTTTGGTCTTATGGATACTAGAGAAATGAATAAGAAGTTGAATGTCTGTGGAGATTCTCAGTCATCCAGGTCGTGGTTGTCCCAAAGGTGCTTCTTCTAAAAGGCAACTGGAATATGTTGGAAAAAGTCCAGTTGCCTTTTGGAAAAAAGCATCTTTGGGTGCTTTTGATTGACAGAAGGTGGCTGAGAGAAGCAAGTGAGCTACAAAAGGTGTGAAAATATCCAACTTTGCACCAAGCAGAGAGTGTAACCCATGCTAACACTTCTCATATCCTCTGTCTGCCACAAACTTGTGTCCTCCAGATAGCTTTGAGACTGCAACTATCATCATTTCTAATCAGCTGGATATAAAGAGGTAGAATAATCCAAACAGACCAATTCTTATTGAATGCCAGTTGAACCTTTGAAGGGAGGGATGAATAAGGTAGCATGTCTACCAGCTGAATTCCCAATGTATGTATATATGGGCAAGACGCAAGGAGGGGAGGGACAATTGATAACATGTACAGCTACGTCTGCTGACTGCCGGCTGCCAGCAGTTCGGCAGTTTGAGTCTCACCGGCTCAGCCTTCCATCCTTCCGAAGTCGGTAAAATGAGAACCCAGATTGTTGGGGGCAAAGATGCTGACTCTGTAAACCGCTTAGAGAAGGCTGTAAAGCACTGTGAAGCGGTATATAAGTCGAAGTGCTACTGCTATCATGTCTTTGCACAAATAGTATGATGTAGATGTCAGATGTAATGGTGACATTGCCTATTTGTACCTCTTCTCAATAATGTCATAACACATGTATTGTTATCATAGTAACTTGTTACAGATGTAATCTTGTGTCTTGGTGAGTATGTATATCGACGTATAATTGTCAGGAGCTGCTATGTATATTATTTATATTCCATTAATATAACATCATACCTTAGGAATGAATTATGTCATTTCTCTAAACAAGGCAATGTTAAGATTGATTAATTAATGAATTAAGATCATTCTGTCACAGAAGAGAAGCTGATATGTGCTTCGGGCTCAAACCAGTACATCTGATCCTTAGAGAAACCTGAAAATGGACACTTTTTAATTTGATTTGAACTCATATCGACCCACACAGTCTCATAACAACAGCATTCTCTCTTTAGCTCAGAAGAAAGAGATATTTACTATTTGTTGGGAGACATAAAGTAGAACCCTCAACTGCTGAGGATATCAATATTGTCAAGGTGATTTCAGAAAAGCCAGGCCGTCCATGCTGGTCGTGGCTTCCCTCCAGACTTGGGGATTTCAATTCTTAGAATTTCCTGCAAGAAATGATGGTTGCTAAGAATTTAGACTGTTGAACTTCCTGTGTCTGAACTGGCAAAGTTCAATGTAAACCAAGATCAGAAAACTCCAGATATGATTCTTTCTTCTTCTTTTCTTCCATCTCTTAATAACATGTCTATACATATAAGGAAAAGGGTTTCCTTCTTTATTCTCCTTTTTCCTTGCTTGAGTCTACCTTAGATGGAAGGAGGAAGATTGGGTAGACTTGAAAAGCATCAAACGTGAGGAAAGGCAAGAGAGGGTGGTGGATTTGTGTATACTGGAATCCAAGTAATAAATAAAGTATCTTCTGGAAATCCCCCAGACCTTTGCAGTGGGGCTTCATCTTTATATTTTGAAGAGTGAATTCTGCTAAATGTCAGCATCATGCATGAATGTTAATAAACCCCATTGACTGAGAAGCGCCTGAAAATTATATTATACTTTTCAATCGTGTAATTCTAGCTGGGCAATCACAGCTATCAAATGAGAATCAGGAGTACTGCATGGAAGCTACAAGAGTTTCTCTGCTCATACAGTTTTTTTCCCAAAATCTTTCCACTGGATTTTCTTTCTTCAATAGGAATTGAATTTCCTGCTTTAAACTAATTTAACAGGGACCTATTTTTTAAAAACATGATCCATTCTTTGTAACAGCATTGCATCTTTGAGTTTTGGGGGGGGTCTAGTTATCCTACCTTCCACTCTTTTAATTCTTTTTACATGACTTATATATTCTTATAAGCAATCACACCCTTGTTTAGAGTCGACTAACTTACCAGTTGAATAAATAAATAATATACTTAATATTTAATCAGATGCTTCGGCATACTAAGGCTGCGTTATTACTGTTTTTAACCCATTTTCTTTATGAAGACTACCAGGGAGATAGCTGATGGTGCAGAGTTATCGCAATGAGGCTGAAATGCCCCCCCCCCCTTAATCCTTATTTCTCAACTTTAGCCACTACATTTTGGCAGTGCAATGTGGAAATACTTGAATGGGTATCCCAATTCAATGGGTATCCCAATTCAATGGGTATCCTGACTTGTCTTAAGCTTTTTCTTCTATTTTTTGGTATTCAGGTACAAAACACAGGTGTGGTTAAGGTGCTTGGATTGGAATTTTAAATTCCATTTAAGGTAGCTGTGCTATTTCATTTCCTCCACAAATGTGTTTTCTGGCTTCCTCTTGTGGGAAAGAGGTGTGTGTGTGAACGCGTGTGTATGAAAAAGAGAGACGGAATATGAGAAACCATTTGACCAAGAAAGAAGAAATCTTGCTCAGCCATAGGAAGAGAAAACAGTCATATATTTATGTTGTTTCAGAATGTCTTTTTATTAGCAAATACTGTAGTCCCTTTATTTTTGTCTGTTCTGTGGCTAGAAATCACAGCTTTTGGCACAGATTTCTTGCCATTGCTGTGGCAACCTGGATCTGATGAAAATAGGTTTTTTTCACACACACACACACACACACACACACACAAAATAAAAGAAAAAACATTTTTGAGGGAGGGGTCATCTTTCCTTCTTTTGTAATCAAAATCACATTATTGAACAATGCCCTCAGACATCTCTCTCTACTCCCTCCCCTCCATGTTTATAGCAATGCACTCCTCAAAAACTTTTAAGATTTTGGGTACATGTAGTAAGGATTATATATAAAATCATCTGCTCGTCCCAACATCTGGACTCACCTGAAAAGATTTTCATTTATCAAGAGAAAGCATCAGATCTACCCTGGAAAAGGTGTTTTGCCTTGTAGACGAAAGTCTCTTTTCTATTGCAGTGGATAATACAAAGATGCAGAGATCATCCTATCCTGTTGTAGGTGAACTTCTGTTGCAACTGGGCAACAGATTGAAATCTAGGAAAAGCAGAACTTGTGAACCGCTGAGAGGAAGGGTGGAATGGTCAGTTCCTGGGGTAAATGGAAGAACTGAATCCAGGAAAAGCAGACCTTGTGAATGGCAGAGAGGAAAGGATGGAATGGTCAATTCCTGGCATAAATGGAAGAACATTTGAAGTGGAATCAAAGGGCGTTCCATCAGTTCCATTTAGAAACTTTTTTATATATATATATAAAGGCTGCTTTGTGCCAAAGAGAGACCCCAGCCCTTCTCATTCCAGCTGCCTCTCCACCTGCACAGTGGCCTGCTCCCTCCAAAAATCTGCGGGAGAAGAGGCTAAAAAACTTTGAAGTGCCTCCCACTGAGTTGGCAGGTAATTGAAAGAACACGACACAAATAGCTGAAACAATTGTAAACACACCTTGATACAAATGGCGTCACTGCCAGCTCCCCTGATTAGAAAACTTTGCTATTAATAGATGCCCGTGTTCAAACCAGGTGTAATTGGCCAGGAGCTGAGCACACACATGGGAAGAAACCTCAGTTTGTGTGCGTATGCGTAGTTTTTATTTTTGTCGCTTTTTATTCTTCTCCCTCTTCTCTTCCGCCCCCCCCCACTGCCCCCCCCACCCCAGTTTTATAGCTGGAGACATGATTTATTGCAGCCATCCATCTTTGCGGCTCATCCATCACATGCTGGTTGCTAGGCAGTGGTGGCAGCAGCTGTTTGCTTTGAATCAGACAGAAAAGTTGTCAATCATCAAAGGCAGGTGAATAGCATTAGAAACACGCTATTGTCAGACGGAATAATTAATCAAAGAGAGAAAAGATAATTAAAAAGATATGACCCTTGCAAGTACTTGCTCTGGGTTGCTTAGAAGAGAGAAAGAGAGAGAGAGAGAGAGAGAGAGAGAAAAGAAGAAAAGAGCTGGGTTTTTGCTCGACACTTAGGCAGCTGAGAACTGATAAAATATGCACTCTTCAGCACATAGTTTTTAATTAATTGAAAAAGGTTCAACATTCAAAGACGATGCAGGGGAAAAGTCTGATTACCAGCAGAAGTAATATTTATTGTTTGCCTGAGAGGTCTGACATGGACTTCTAACTTTCTGTCATATATCTTCGCTTGGCTCCCACTCTGCGGCTGCTTCTAGCCTCACTATCTTTCCAAGCAGCAAACTTGGAGGGCAAGAAGGAGATCTACAGGAAGCTTGCAGAAAACCCCTGGAGTCTCTGCCTCAAAGTTACAGAGAGTTCCCACCTTATCTTCTCCATCTCACTCATGTTCCTTGGGCCAGCTTACCGGTGTCTGTTTGCTCTATTATCATACCATATCTGCTGGATTGGGGCTTTGGAAGGGAGGCAAGAAGAGAAGGAAGTCTGTCAATTGCTTGAGCTGAAACTAAACTTGGCTGTTTGCAAAATATCGGCTACTCTGTGGCATGCATTAGGTAGCCAATGGCCATCCATAATTAAAATTTGCTTAGTCCAAAGCATGGGTGTCAGGCTGGAGAGAGTGGTCCTTTCTGTTCATCGTGCAAATGCAGCAAATTGTGTTATTTGCACCAGTGGTGTGATGTTTATGTCTTGTATGGGGCACAGTGACACAAGGGCTGCGGTCAGACAGTACAATGGCCCGAAGGCAATTTGTAGACTTTTAACTTGGCTCAGGGCATGAAGCTAGCCAATGGTGGCTTGTTTAAACAAATTACTGTTATGCAAAGCATGGTTTGGTTTGAAGCATGCACACAGCCAGTTGTGGCTCAAGAAATCATAGTTAATACCTCCAAGTCAAACTGATCAACGGATTGATCAACAGGCAAACCATCGATAACTCAGACACATGTATATCCTGTTATATGTTTTTTTAAAACAAGGAAAAATGAACATTGCTGTTTCTTTGGGGTCTTAACTCTGCTTCTAAATCATTTTACATATACAGCAACAGCCAAAGAAAGAGATTTCTGCAAATACCCAGGAATATTTCTGAGCTCATTTTGTACAATCCTTTTCTAATACACATACTTTTGCTAAGTAATTTTTTTTAAAAAAAGATTTTTGTGCAGACATTCACAGAATCTGCATATTTTAGTTAGCGACTTCCTCAGCGAAGGCATTTCATGAATTACCAAATACTGAAAATTATGGACATCTGTGCTTGGCTCCTTTTCTGGTTTATGTTTGTCAGGCATGCATTGGGTAACTTTCTATTAAATAGTTGCACTGTATACTTTGCTATCAAGAGGTAGATTATGAAGTCGGCGCTGGAGGAATAAATTAAAGACAGAAACCCTGATTCTAAAGTCGCTACCCACATCATTTTAGTTACAATGTAGATACGGTCATCAGTTTTCAGCTTTTTGAGCAGTATATAATACGTGGGGGCAGAACAATATTAAATACATTGAATATGATATTTAGAGAAAAGGGGTGTGTTTTAATGTTGGTACAGTGGTCCGGCATTAATCGCTAAAATGGATAATTCATTTTCAAGAAACTGCTGAAAATGTAATGAGCAAATTGGAGCAGGTATGAGCGATTTTGATGGCAATGCGGTAAAGCTCAATAATTCTGGGAAATAATTTATGAAACAAATTTGTATGAAACAAATTTGCATTTCAACTGATGGTATTTCTATAAAGCTTCACTGAATTGTTCTGTACATCCTTTCAAAGTATACTGAATTGGCAGAATTGATAACTGTTGCAAAAATACTATACCAGTGGTGGTGAACCTCTGGCACAGGTGCCAGAGGTGGCACTCAGAGCCCTCTCTGTGGGCACTCATGCCATTGCCCCAGTCCTAAGCCTTCAGCTGGGTTTTATAAAACCTTTTCGCTTTAGGCCTCCACCACGTGTGAAAAAAAAAAGGTTCAATCAATCAATTTCAACTTCTCGTGGGAAAAAAAGATCTTGCAAAGTTGGAATTGATTGATTGAACTTTTTAGCCCCACCCAGTCTGCCATTACCACTGCAGCCACCCCCACCCAATGGGCCACACCCACCCAATTGGCCACACCCAGCCAATGGGCCACACCCACCTGGGACCCGACGATGCATAAGTGGGTTTTGGGTTGCAGTTTGGGCACTCGGTCTCTAAAAGGTTTGCCATCACTGTACTATACGTATTGTAGTGGAAAAATCATCTGATCCATTCTGTGGAAGAATGGCTAAACAGGCTATAAAAATATGCTTTAATGTCTAGACTAATTTCTGATCTGGAAAGCAAATGTGATGCAGATTTCAACTCTGACTGGATGCCATTCTTAAGTTACAGTTTAAAATGTGGATTGGCATTGCCTCTCAAATATGGGTTAACCTACCCATAGAATTTTATGAGATACTTAAATAAGAATAGATTTTTAGTAATGGAGACTGAATTTCTTATAGTCTACAGTTCCATTTGGTGACTTGTATTGGCCATGGCTTTTGATATTTGTTTTTAATTGAAGAATTAGTGATTCTTTTCCCTTTAACACGATATAAAATATATAGTGTATTTCGCTACTCGTAACTACTTAAAAGATATTTTAGAAAGCTATAATGACCATGGCATTTTAAAATCTCTGTTTCACTATCTGTATTCCATTCTTTTTTTTTCATATTCCCACTTGTTTCTATATTTTCTTCAAAGTGTTCAATGAGACAAAATAAGAAATAAAATAACCGGGAAGGCTTACGTACATTGCTGTCTGTCAATTGTGTAACAGTGTTTCCCAGACTGATAAAAGATTTGCAGACTGTAACAGCTACACCTTTTCTGCTATCACTGAGAAGTCCCACCTCCTCTTCTGATTACACGAAGGCTGTTAGAAATAAAATCAGAAAGTCTTTCTCCTAACTTATTTTTTTTGATTGACATGCTGTCAATTCCCGAAGGTGGAATGTACTGTTCATTTGCTGGGATTCTTGTAACCTCGTCCCTTTCTTCTCCATAAATCTTGTTAAAAAGAACTCTGAGAGAATTATGCTTGGAAGCAATTACAGGTAATCCTCGACTTACAGTTCATTTAGTGACTGTTCAAAGTTACAACAGCACTGAAAAAAAAGGGACTTAGGTCCATTTTTCACAGTTACAGCTTTTGTAGCATCCCCATAGTCATGTGATCAAAATTCAGATGCTTGGCAACGGATTCATACATTGCTGCGTTCCAGGGTCATGTGATCCCCTTTTGACAAGCAAAGTCGATGGGGAAGTCAGAACTTAACAACTAGGTTACTAATTTAACAACTGCAGTGATTCACTTAAGAACTGTAGCAAGAAAGGTTGTAAAAATGGGGCAAAACTCACTTAACAAATACCTCACTCAACAACATAAATATTGGGTTCAGTTGTGGTTGTAAATTGAGGACCACCTGTACTTTCAATGGAAGACCACCTGTTAGGCCTTCCAGGGCATTGGATGTGACCTGTCCTCCTTTGGAGTAGGCAACTATTTTTATGTTGGAGGCATCTAAGCTGCTCGATGAGACAGAAGTCAGCTGGCTGATGAGAACAAATGATGTTTTAAAATAGATGTTTCACTTAAAATAAAGTAAGGGGAAAGAGAAACGGAAAGAGAAATTTTCTTCTGAGGGGAACAGAAAAAAAAAAGATACTTTCCCTTGGGATTGAATGGAAGTGTGGAAAACAGGAGTAGCGTGCAAACAGCTGGGGAGAAAGGACTGTACAAAGAAAGATATTCACACATGTCTTTCAACTTTCTTCCCACTAGTGTAAGAATGCAACGGTTGCAGTGTCCCGGAATCATATGATCACTTTTTGCAACTTTTTGACAAGCAAAGTCAATGGGGAAGCCATATTCACTCAACAACCATTTTACTGACATAAGAACTGCCGTGATTCACTTAACAACTACGTCAGGAAAGGTCATAAAATGGGGCAAAGTTCACTCAGCAAATATCTCGCTTAGCAACAGAAAGTTTGGGCTCAATGGTGCCCATAAATCAAGGACTAGTATTGCTATAAACTCTGGGAGTGGAATCCTGATCTAGGATTTAGAGTTTCATTTTCAGCGACTGGCTGTGACTTCAGAAAGTGCTCATTTTTTAACCTGGGTCTGCAGAGCAGTGTAGATTGGATCTGCTGGGATTTGCATATTTCTAACAGGAATTGGCACTTCTGCTTTAAAACAGAAAGGCTAATTGAGCTGTTGAATCAAGAATGATTTCTGGAACATGACAGTAGACGAAAAGGGATAAATCTCAGCCTAAGAAACTTGAGAAAAGTTGAGCAGTGCTGCAGGCAGTAATATATTGGCAGAAATTAGGCAGCTGAAGCTATGCATTCTTGAGAGCAGCAGAAAAATGCAAATTTTTCTGGTATTGTGGTTTGGCTAACCTGGATGTTACTGTATGGCACGATCTGAACTGCAGGCAGATTTTGACATTTCACTGTTTTGCTGTCTATTTCTGGTGGGTAATAATCCTAATTAGGAAAGTTAACTTCTGAAGAATTTTCCTGTAAATTAAAGAACTGGACTTCTGGCCTTTTAAATTGTTCCAGATCTGTGATGATGAACAATGCACACTTTTTGTTCTTTTTGTAATTAATTTATTCCCTCCTTCCGTTTAATTTTTGGCTCTGTGCTTTTCGTCCAGAACATTTCTAAGAGAGGGTAAAGCTTAGAGAATTCTTAACGGAAGAACACTTGACGGAGTCGACTGCCACATTTAATCAATTAATCACCGAGATAAATTAATTAAAACTTGAATTAATCAATTAATTAGTGACTAAGATGGGACTCCTGAATAATTGGCCAGTGAATTTGTACAAAGACATCATATTTTATAATACCAATCCGCTTGAAAAAAAGCAAATTGTGGAAAGTACTTTAGAAAAAGCATGCTTTTCCCTCCCTCCTCTGTCTCCAACGAAGCCTGGACTACTTCTTCCAGTATTATATCAGGTCTGATGCATGTACATTGTTTAAACTCAAAGTGATTGCTTCAAAATGATTTTCATTCACATGCAATTCAGGAAAAGTTGGATTGCTAAATTAGTCAAATCAGGTGATTAATAAGCTGCCATTTTACATGACTGGAAATGTTGAGAGTCAAAGAACACTTACAGTTCTGGAATCCTTTCATGAGAAATGCCTCACAAGAGACTGAATTTCTTCATCTTATCTCACCAAGTGTCTACTGGATGAATTTGATATATTTTGAAGCAAGGGGTTCGATACATACCTGCCTGGGAGAGTTTATGAATCAGGGTTATTGGGAGGAATGACCTTCAGTTCAATCATATTAATAATTTTATTCATGGTATTAATACAGTGGCGTGCTTTGCATGGAATCAACTTTGCTATTTGTGCTTAACAAGGACCATCCTGGTATAAAATCAGTTGTGTCGGATGACTCTGATGCGCTCTGATGCGCTCTACAGGCTTTCAGACTGAATGTAACACTGTGCTAACACGCACCTTTCAGTTTTGTAAAACAAACGAAGCCAACATTTCTCCTTCAGATGTTTTCTGTTCTCCTTGATTTTCAGTATGCTTTAGAATGGCATTAGATCCTTTCAAAGCTGATTTTGATGGTTGTGGTATTTGGTTACTTTTCTCCATGATTCTGCACTCTCTCTGGCCCTGTTTTGATCTGAAGATCCGTCTACCAAAAGCTGTCCAGGGGAGAAATTCCCCCATCAAACATCCTCTTGAGATTTCATTGAAGAGCAGCTTGGAATGCTATGGACTTTCAGAGAGAGGGATGTTGAGAGCCATGGAGTATCCAGAAATCATTAAAGACCACAACAGGTGCATAAGAATGTTCTGAGTAGAACTCAAACTGGATCTCCTCTGACTCCATGGGGGAAGAGGAAGAGAGAAGCAAAAGTTAGTCTGGCTTGGAAGAGTCTTATCTTTTAGCCTTTCTTCATAAAGTGCAGTTCTAATCTCCTGGTGGAATCTATTTCCTGGATCTGGAGAACCTTGTAGGGTTGACAGAAATGCAACTGCTTCATAGGTGGAAATCTGTGGGATCACCCTGAATCCCACAGATTTCCCACAAATTCACTACACATTCCTCCCTCCTTTATTTTTGGGACCTCCTTTCCCCATTTTTTTTTCTTTAACAGACTGAATGGGAATGATATCAACACAGAAATTATTTTCTGCATAGCACTAAGTGAAATGTCTATGGAGGTTCTCAATCGTCCAAGTCATGATTGTCCCAAAGTTGCTTTTCAAAAGGCAATTGGACTTGGTTTTTTCTTTGAATACATTTTGCTGCTCATCCAAGAAGCTTCTTCAGTTCTGACTCTGACTCTAGTCCAGGGGTAGGCAACCTTGGCTCTTTTATGACTCATGGACTTCAACTCCCAGAATTCCTGAGCCAACATGGCTCAGCTTGGAAACCACTCCCTTTCCCCTCAGTGTGGCTCAGGAATTCTGGGAGTTGAAGTCCACAAGTCATAAAAGAGCCAAGGTTGCCTACCCCTGTTCTAAGTCAGAAGAAGCTTCTTGGATGAGAAATGAAATGTTTTCAAAGAAAAATGAAGTCCAATTGCCTCTTCAAAAGCACCTTTGGGACGCTAAGTTAAATATTTAGGAGTCAAAACCAACTTTGCAGTCCTAACAGTTAAGAAAGCCGGTGTGGGCAGGTCAGAAAGGAAATTCTTAAAAACAATCTAGCTTGTTTCCATAACAATCCAGAACTTTTAACTGGAGCAGTTTTCAGTCTATAAAGGCCGGGAGAAAAATGTAAGATTTGAGCCTTGGTTCTGGGCTACATATAGTCTGAATCTTATCATTTGCAATAGCTGATTTGCTACATAATTAAGAGCTTTTCTAGTATTTTCAATTCAAAGGAAAGCATCTCATCCAGAGTGATGGTCCTTGAATCCTTGCCTGCAAAGTCTTCTGCTTCAAGTCTTAGTCTGATGAAGCCCAACTGCTTTTGACATAAGGGCAGCTAGTTTGCCAACTGCAGCTACATCATTGAAAGCCGAGCTGGTTTTGGCTGTCTTCTCTTCCAAAATCTTCTCAGCTGTTCTGATCTTTATATTGATATAGGTTGTTCCAAATCTTTGAACTGCTTTGCATAAAAGTTCCTAAACTGATTTAGCTTGTGTATTGTTTGACATGAGATTTAAATCAGGGACATCTAATCCTTTTTGTCACTAATACCTCACTGTTCTTCCGTCTGTCTCGTGGCTTTTGATGTTGTCCTTTATTTTAGAATGAGAAGATCAAGCAATTGGAGAAAAAGTGTGACGGGCATTGTTTAATTGGAGTGGTTTCCATCACTTACATTCCCAGCCAGTTACAATGTTGACCCAACGGGCTATCAGTGTGGAAGTAGCATAGCTCTGGCAGAAGTTCTCTGTTGGTGAACCATCATTTTATATTTTCAGGAGGAAAGTTCTTTAGTTTTAAAATAAAGACCACCCATTATGGAGATTTTGTGTTCTGGAACCCACAATGATTCTACTAAAAAGGGAGAAAAAGACATGAAAATAAAGGATGTCATCAGATTACTTGGTGGGCACCTCTGTCATTTACAGATGTTAGTCAGGGGTGCACATATGTGTAACAGGCTTGTATGAAGCAAAGTACTTTGCTAATTAACGAACTTTGGAAGTAAGAATGTAGGCAGATTGTACAAAGCGCATAGAGGAGAGGGTGGACAACTCAAAATTGCTCAAGGTGAAGCTCCAATTTATGAATTGTTTCATAGCTTACTACCTAAATAAACATATAAAGCAGATCATGAGACTGCAGGAAAGGAAAACCTATTAACATTTCTCCCTTTTCATATGTGTGTGTGTGTGGGGGGGACTGTCATAACTTCCAGTGGTCATTAAGTCACCAGTCATAAGTCAAGAATTACTTGTAAACACAAGAATGAAAGGGATTCCATAGTGTAGGACAGCTCATTAAATGTTTGTCTATTTGTCGGTCAATCAACCATGGGAACATCCTTTAGATTCTGTGGATGTGCAATAGTGTGGTTCCAATCTACATAGTCTGTAGAAATATATGATATATTCCATAGGAATAAAGACTGCATAATTCTTCCATTTATATATTTGAAGTATAAAATAACCCTGTGATTTGAAACCCAAATGCAGAGATTTCTTTCATCCTACAATGGTGTAAAACAGAAAAAACAAAAACCCCAAAATGTGGTCACCTGTGTAAAACCTCCTTGTGCTGTTTTTAGCATGTTCTTTTTCACCAACATCTGCTATCTTAGCTTATGTTAATCAAATCTGCTGTTCATGATTAGGCTACATTGAACTTTAAAATCAATTTCAAAACTAGCATTGTCCTTTGGGAACTTTGTGTTCTGATTAACAGTGAAAGACCCTTTCCCCTTTCTTTCCCCCCTTATATCCACAGCTGGTCCAGATGTAGAACAACTGGGTGAAATGCATTACTCATCATATGGATGCATTTTTTTGTAGATTTTTTTTTTACTTTACCACTGTCTTCTGTTTTAGAATCTTGGAGCTCTTATCTTTTAAAATGTGTTTTTTTTCATAATTGTGAAAAGTTTAAAGATTATGTATGGACTTTCAGAAATTATTTGCTTGTTGCCTGTGTGATATGATCCTTCTGGATTCTATAGTTGCCTACTCTAACCTAGCTAAGGTATATTTTTAATTTGCATAATTAGGACTGATCATCATGCTCTTCACTATTTCAGGGGCAGATACTTCCCTGATATTTTGGATTCCATTTCCCATGATGTCTTTCCATAGAATATGCTATCTGGTGCTGATAGAAGTCCAAAACACTGGGATGGCACCAGGATACTTTCCCCTGCCCTATTGATAAGGATACTATATAGTGGAGTTTAGTAACCATTGGAAGGATAAATCAATAAAAGCTTTGTCCTATGCACATCAGCAGAAAAATTGTCATTGGCTTGTGAGGAATTCTATGTAACTTCTAGATGGATTGATTAATTCAGTGCAGAAAGTCCCTTTAGACTAGTCAACTTGCTAGTGGTAAGGAATATGGGGGAAAAGGTGAATTTCTCACCTCTATTTTAGATAGTCTAGGTTGCCACTGGTTAAATTTATCAAGGGGGCATAACACAATAATAAGAAACAATATTAAAGGTTAATTAGCTACAGCAAATGTATTCTGGGTCCTACTATAGACCTCAGGAAGTAAGAGCATCTTAATGTGATATCATGCTTTTTGTCTTATCATTGTTCATTGATGTTTGGTTGGTGTGCAGTCATGGAAGAACATCATGTGGAATGAATGAATTAACAAAGAGAATACCCATGTGCTTAGGTCAATAATTTCCCCTTCCACCAGTACTTTGGAGGAAAAGATAGCCATGCTGGCTTCAAAGATTGTGTACACAAAACTTCAGAAACTGGATAGATTTTGATGTCAGTTTAGCTTAAATTGATCACATGTTTATGTTCTTCAATGAGGAAAGTGAAGCAATCTTATGATGTTAGACAGAAATCTAGCTTGAGACAGAGACTGAAAGCAGCCGAAAGTTGTATGCATGTTACAAATGTGGTTCAGTTCTGTTTTTGAATGGTTCACAGCTGGTTGTTGAGCAATTAGTCATCCATATTTTAATGATTCCATTCCTGGTGTTGCAGCCCAGATGTTAAAGAAAAGATTCGCTGAGCAATTGGAGGCTTTGTAGCCTAGAATAGGAACAGGCAAACTTTGCATTTTTAGTGGCAAATACCTTCCCATTTATATGGGGCTATTAGAAGCCATGAGACATTACAAACATGCTCATAATTGGGTGGAGATTATTTGTTCATTCTGTCTGCCTCTCCCCCCCCTCCCTCTCTCTTTCTCTCTGTTTAAAGTGGGGGGACTTCTTGACTGCTATTTAGATGTAAAATATGTTGTTTGTAAAAGCTGTTTCTGGAATTGATGGAAATTCAGCATTAAATTTCAGCAGCCCGATCCTTTGGAATTGTAAACTGAATTTAGGGACTATGGGTCTCCCCTAATTGATGCATCACATGCACTTGTCCTGATTCAATGGCATTCTCAGATTGTGATAGTATTCGGGTAGTACCCACATATAATTCTGTAATATAAACAATATGCCACACGGCAAGGTTGCAAATTGTCAATTTCTTTGGTAACCAATTGCAATTTCTTTTTGAGCTTTGGACAATCAAGATTCTCCCTTTCTGAGGATTTCCCATAGTGAGGAGAGACTAAATCAACATCCTTCATATTTATTATCCTAATTTGTATTTGGAGCTAATGGATATGGTAATCTAGAGTCCCATAAGTTTTTAATAATGCATTTAAAAGCTGAATATATATTTAAATGCTGAATATATTGAGTGTCATGTTCAAGCCAAAAGAAATATCACATGCATCAAATCTATGTATATGAAAGAAGCTTGAGACAACCTTGACTACTTAGCTAGCAATGTAATTTGACTCCTTTATATCAGGAGGCCATTAGCAACCACTTACTGTGGTGCTTTCTCATTCAAATTAATGACTCTTTTTGAAATGTTGATACAAGGAAGGTAGGACTAAAATTTCTAGTTTCCATAAGCTTATTGAAGTCCTTTGATAACTTTTGATACTGTGTTTTTGATGCACCATGGTTGACGTATGCACTATATCAGCTCACAGCAAGGACAGTGTCAGTAGATACACACCACCATGCCTTATCATTCAGAACACAGTTGTGTTAGCAGTGTTTAGACTATAGAATTAGTAAACCACAAATACTCTTATTACATGTAATTGTTTTTTGTTTTTGTTTTTTTAACAAAAACTGTCGTACAAAGGCATTTTTTCCTTCTGAACGTGTCTCCTTCATTTTCTAAACTAAAAGGGAAGAAAGGAAAATAAAAATAGAAGACACCTTCCAGTCAAAACAAAGCATTTGTGTGTTCTAGTGTTTGCAGAGATGGATGAAGATAGGGGTAAGCTGACAAATTCAGAATGTGCTCCTTGGGAGCAAACTCCACTCCTAAGTGTACAGATAAGAATCCATGCATAGCGTTACATATGAGAGCAAGGCAATGTTGACGATACCAATTCGGCTGGATTGTGCTTTAACTTTAAGCAGATGTGGTTATGACCTGGCAGTGTGATTTATTTTTATTTGTGACTTAATGTCTATGGAGATTCTCAGTCATTCAGGTCAGGGTTGTTCCAAAGGTGCTTTTTCAAAAGGCAACTGGATTCTAATTTTATTTATTTATTTATTTTGGTCTGTCTGTCTATCATTTATCTAGATTTTTAACAAGAATATCAATACCAATAAGAATGTATATTTCCACTCCTGGCACATCTCGCTCAGTGATTGTGTTTAAAATGCAAGTTCCTTTAAAATAGTCCACAGACTTCCCCCCCCTCCTCCCATTCTCCCCCATGACACAGTCCGGCTTTCTTCTGGCTTAATTTTCTTGATATTGTAAGAGAGGATTAGAGATTGCCATGCTACAAAACTTCATCTTTATCTAAAACAGGGGTAGTCAACCTTGGCTCTTTTAGGACTCGTGGACTTCAACTCCCAGAATTCCTGAGCCAGCATGGCTCAGCTTGGAAACCTCTCCCTTTCCCCTCAGCATGGCTGGCTCAGGAATTCTGGGAGTTGAAGTCCACAAGTCATAGAAGAGCCAAGGTTGACTATCCCTGATCTAAAAGAACAATTCTAGACTCCTCAAGATCCCCAAGCATTCTTAGAAATGAATGCAATCAAGTGCCTGGGCTGAAAGGTCCCCTACTTGTCTAGCAAAAAGTGAAAGGTAAGATGAGGAGGTTGAAGGCCTCCTTGGAACTTGGAGAGAAAGTATGGAAGGGAACAATCCCTCTATTTGACCTTCTGGTATGCGGATGCTTTCAAGCTGGCCAGGTTCATCATAGCCGCCATGTTGTCAACTGGCCAACACTCTGAAGAGCATCCATTTTGTGAGGGTCCCCATCGCACTCTCTCTAAAAGGAAAATATTTTCTTCTGCTCTGCCTGCAAAGTTGCTTGCTTATGAATTTGTACACAATAGATACAACTTTGCTAGATGCGTTCTCAATAAGGCTTGTAGCTTAAGGATAGAATGAGTTGTTTTGTAAAACAAAACGTACAAGATTTCATATGTTGCTGCTTACGTCACGGATGCTTGCTACATTCTCCTCATGTATCGGTGGTTACATGAATATGGACATAATCAGAGATCTTGTCTGAAAGGTGATGGAAGCTGGGAAAAGATTCATACAATTTCTTTGTATTGCAATATTCTGGGTATTGGAACATTTCAATCTGCTATTTTCCATGCTGCGTTGATATATAAATGGAAAGAAAGGAAAACTAGGATCTATTTTACAGTAGATGTTCAGAAGTATCAAGTGATAAACCTGGTATTCATTGAAGGAAAGAGTTGGTCTGCTTTCTGCAACTTGCTACGTTGGGATCACAACTCCTTGAATTCTTAGATGGAATGCTTGCTGGAGAATTTGGTCATATGGGGATCAAAGATAGAGGTAAATTCCTAAGCATCATTCCAATAAACAAACAAATAAAATGCATCACCACCAAAATGAAGATAGCTTGCTTGAAATTTGCATATGTCTTCATAACATCTCCGGGAAGGATGGACTTACATATGGAAGTTGATCCTGGATTAATAATTTAGCCATGAGATCATGAGCTCTCCTCATCTTTTACCAGAAACAGTGCCCTCTAATAACACCTTTAGTTGCATCAATAGGAATAAATTAATTTTGACTGTATATCAAGAAGAGAGCTGAGTTGTATTAAGACTGAAAGATGGAACTGGTTCAATATCAAATTGTGAGTGGTGAAAAATCTTGATCGTGATTAAGACTAAGCTATTTGATTCATCCCCTTTAAAAGAGGCATCCAGGATCAGAAATGGTCACCAATAGAATTGAGGTCTCTTAGGTATAATCATCATGATCATCCATCATTGGAGACTTCAGAAATGATAAAATTCAGGCTAAATTGCAATCAGCATCTCCAGAAATGGTTTAAGGGTGTTTCCAAGCAGTGTCTCTGCCAAATGTTCTGATACTGATGCAGTCCTGCTTTCCATTTTAGAAGAAAAGGCAATTAAGGAAAACAATTCTTGATAAAATGTTATGTTAACCTCCTATGAAGCATAATCTGCAGCTGTAGAATCTGTGGTGACAACAGTTGAACACCTTGTATGTTCTTTGAGCAGTTGGACACCTTCTTGGGATAAGGGTGATATTTTAAAATCCTTAATGTGAGGGTACTTAATCCTTCTGTGCCTCAGTTTCTTGTCTGCTGAGGAGTGCTAATTACTTCACTTCACAGAGTTAGTTTGAGGACTGTTATTTTAAACGTAAAACTTTAAAAACCTGATAGCTGATAGCTAGGTGGTAATTATCAAGGGCGGAATTTATGCATGATGCTTTTAAGTGTTACTTGCTTTCCTATATTTATATCAATTCTTTAATATGTGAAGGGATCTGTTCACCTCCTGTCATTTAGCATTAATCAGAGTCTGCTCCTCGGTGAAGAAGCCTCAGCTCAAAGAGGGAATAAACTGTCTGTTGTTTTAAAGATTATTTAAAGCCAATACATTCCTTTCTTTACCTTTTCAAAAAGGATCTTGTTGAAAATGAATGAATTTTTAAAAATACCTTCGGCCGTGAAACAAGAGGAGATTTGGGGAGCTTAACAAAATGCCTGGATATCACAGATTTACACATATGATCAAATAGTGAAGACACCCGTAGATGAAAATATTTCTATTTAATGCCACTGCTCTTTGAAAGAACACAAAAATAACCTCTCAAGTTGTCATTGTATGATATGCCATACTAATACAGGTAGTCCTTGTTTAGTGACCATTCAAAGTTACAACGGCACTTGAAAAAAGTGGCTTATGACCATTTTTCACACAACCGTTGTAGCATCCCTATGGTCACATGATCAAAATCCAGCTGCTTGGCAACTGACTCATACTTACGATGGTTGCAGCGTCCCAGAGTCAAAGTCAATGACCAACAAAGTTAATGAGGAAACCAGATTTCCTTAACCACCATGTCACTAACTTAACTGCAGTGATTCCCTTAACAAATGTGTCAGGAAAGGTCGTAAAATGGGGCAACACTTAATTTAATTTCTCTTCATTTCCCCTTTAGCAACATAAACGTTGGGCTGTACTTAGGATCGGAACTTCTTGTAATGGTATTTTAATTGGATTTATTCAGCATCTATGTTCTTAACTACATTTAGACTCTACTATGCTTAGTGTTTTTCTCCTCTATACTGTACCTCAGATTTGTAATAAATACAATTTGACTTTTGTAGATGAAAAAGCAGCAGGACTGAGGTGGAGACTTGCATCTGGAGTTGCACATGTTGATTAGGGCTTCTGTGGGGTGACCAGGTTGTATCTTTAGACACTTGTATGATGTGAAGGGTGCACCCGGATTAAAACATTATAATAAACTGTGTTCATAATTATGCCTGGGCACTCCTGAGGTTGGTATAGGGAGGAGGGAATAACAATATGGTTGGGATGCTGTTTGGTTCCCTTGTCCAAGGACTGAAATTCAGCCGGTGACATTTCTAATTAAAAGGGTCATAATGGGAAAGGCTTTTGGTTAAGATCATGGAGATCCACCATACCAATATTTATCTGGATAAGGTAGGCCTCTTGTTTTAATCATCTCAGAATGCTCTGTCCTAAACCCCGCCTGGAGATGTTAGTGATTCACTGAGGCTTCTTCTCTGTAGCTCTGCTTTGCAACCAGAAGTTGCACTTGAACCATTCTTCTCTCAAAATTGCAACAAGGCGGACAGGTTTTGTAGCTCTTCAGTGATGGCTGGATGCTGCTCTGAAATTAACAAGGATATGACCTAAGAGTCTGTGATTTGACTAGAATGGGCTATCATGGACAATTATCCCTGTCTGCCCATCCATCCATCCATCCATCCATCCATTCATGAAGGTGCTGATAAACTTTTTGTCAATGAGTTATAAACCTGGCCTGTATTAATAGCACTGAATAAAATGTGGGTACCTCATTGTTTTCTGTTTTCCTATTTCAGTTACCCTAAATTCATCATTCCCTCATTTCACTCTAAAATCCCTTAGTTTTATAGGAGGAATTTTACCATTGTGTCTTGCCTTGGGAATTTAGTGGATGGATGGGAATCCAGGTATGCTATGAGAGAGGATTGCACAGCAGCTAACAGGACCTTTGCGTAGGACAGTGATGGCGAACCTTTTAGAGACCGAGTGCCCAAAAACTGTCCCGCCCCAGCCCACCCCTGCTCCACCCTCTGCCCCGCACACTCCACCCCCTGCCCTGCCCCCACCTGCCCAGAGGGCCACCCACCGCCTCCACAGCCTACTGCAAATTGTCCAGGCAGCCCTGCAACACCATGGTGTCCATGCTCTGTGCCCTGGAGCATCATCTGTGCATGACAGAGCATGAGGGCAGAATCTGTCCCTGCTGCCCAGCTGCCATGTCTTTGGCTGCACTGCTGCATGCAGACCGCGCCTAGGGACGACTGTCCTCCGGAGGGCTACTGGTGAGGAGGGGGCCATGGCGGGAGGCGGGGCTGGGAACGGCATGCATGCCCACAGAGAGGGCTCTGAGTGCCGCCTCTGGCTCTGAGTGCCGCCATCACTGGCATAGGATATTCATTGATTAGTTCACAGTTAAATACGTAACAGTACCACCTTCCACCTATGAAAAATACATCACCTTTTTTTCATCTTTGAAAGAAGTATTTAAAACAAATTCTCTTCCGTGCATTGAATGAGAATTGGTAGAAACAAGAGATTCTGTTTTGCAGAGCATTATTCCAGGATCAGATCTTGTCTCAAGAAAAACAAAAGCATTGGCTGCTTTGAAAATTAAGCCATGAAACAGCCTTTATTTTTTTTTTTAAAGTTTTTCCTCGGTTCTATTCCAGGTTTTGTATACACTTGGTTGCTAGTAGCTCAGAATTCCAATAAAGTAAACTAAAATTGCTTTTCTCTATTCCAGAAGCACAATTTTGGAGTTTTGGGGTGTGTGTATGTGTCATCTTACATCATTTTTAAATCTAATATTGTCAGCAGTGGAAACAAATGAAGCCTTCCAAGTAGTTTTGAATCTGTGCAGCCAAGCTGTTTAATTACTATTATTTTAAACAAAAGAAATTGGGAATTGAACTTGGCACGGAAATAACTTTAATATTTTTCTACTTAAATTCTTGGTAACTTTTCAATTTCTGATTTACTGACATTCAGTAATTCATAAACTCCTGTCCAAATTTTCATTATGACAAATGTTTGCTCATGTGAGATTACGCAAATGCAGCTATTTTGTAGATGAAAGATAAACATTTTTTTTAAAGTTAAAATGGGTTCAGGGGATTTAAATACATTATATAAGCATCTGTGATAAAGAGGGGAGAGGGAGGGAAGAAAGGAGGGAGGGAGGGAGAAAGAAAGAAAGAAAGAAAGAAAGAAAGAAAGAACTTTGCTACCAATCTGAACATAAACTAAAACAGTTTGCAGAAGAAAATTGGAAATGACATATGTTTAAATTACTACCGGTTTAATATATGTTATAAGCAATTATGGCAACTGCTTATCTGAAAAAGAGTTCCTTTCTTAAAGTCATTCAACAGATAGCTTCTGATTATTCAAGATCATTTATATTTGAGTCTCAGTAGGGTTTCTGGTTTCCCTTTATGTATGGATGAAACGTTCTCACTTCATCAAGAACTTAGATTTGCAGGTCTTGCTGGGATTTTGGTTGGTGCCCTCCTCTGTTTTATTTTCAGGCTTATAAAAAAAGTACAGTATGAAAGAACATCTCTGTTCTCTCATTCTTAATCTGTCATAGTAAATATTCTGCATTGGAAGTTCGTAACCGAAGAACTAAATGTACAAGCTGTGCTCTGAATCAGCAGGTTGTTGATTCAACATTTAATCAACATTATAACCATTTGTCTGAAATGGTGCAGGTTTTCCTGCTTGAGTAAAGGGTTGGACTAGAAGACCTCTAAGGTCCCTTCCAACTCTGTTATTTTGTTATGCTATTATTTCAATTATTGCCAGTGTTGTGAGGTTGTCCAGATAAGAAGTACACCCAGAAATACTAGCTTTACTTCATTGTAAAGTTACAGTGACAGAATCTTACCAGTCTGAAAATATATTTTCCCTTCTTGCTTTAGAGTCCCAAAAAACTACTGCTTTTTGACTTACCTTCCTATTTTTTTAAAAATATTTTGATTATCATTTCTGTCTTCTTGGCTGTTAGCTATCCTATACAATTTTGTATAATGTGTAAAGAAACTGATTCTATTTACTTTACTAAATACCGAACTCCAGTTTAATGAGGAATCATTGAAAAACATTGTTTGAATACAATTGTTATGATTGCTATGCATCCAGGTACTTATCAAACCATTTAGATCATGTTTAATGAGATATTAATCAGAATATAGTGAAGTACTTTGTCAAATGCTTTACTGCAATCAAGATATATTATGTCTCCAGCATTCCTACAATCTGTTAAATAAGTTATTCAGTTAAAAAATGAGAAAATGTTAGTCAGGCTCAAAGTATTTTTGAAAATTCATGTTCATTTCTGTAATTATCATATTATTTTCAAAGTAGTTCCAGATCAATCTGTGTTCTGCTGTTATATTTGGTTGCATAGTCAGCCAGATGTTTTGACTGGATTTGGCACTTCTATCGACCTATAGAGTACTTCCCAAAGATGTGGGATAGGCAGATGTTGTTAAAGGTACTGTCACAAGGATGTAAGCATTCCCAGCAAAGTTACCTTTTGCAATTGGCTGATGGTAATTTTATCAAAGCCCATGGTGTTCAAGTGGTGCTCCAGATGTTTTGGGCATCCAAAGCGCCTATTATTTTTGCTTTCTTGTGTACAGTTGTTCTATTTACTGGTCTTTGCATTTTGTGATTTTCTCCAGTTCTTTCTCTTCTGTTCTGCTGTCTCCAGGTATTGCAACATACACTATTCAGACTTATTTGTCTTTCTTATTGTCAATTATGTGGCAAGGGATTGTCTGTTTGAATTCTAAAGTCTCAGACCACTTTAGCTTCCTAACTTTCTGTTGTTTTGCCTATTTTGTGGTCCCACCGGTTCTTGCTTGCAGGCAAATGGTATTTCTTGCAGATATTCTAATGCAACAGTGTTGCTACTTTGTCTTATTTTTATAAGTAGTGGACATGTAAGTACATCCCTATGCCATATCTCTTTTCTATTGTTCATTTGGTTTTTCCTGTAGGCCAGTTTGGTCTCTTGGGTCTTCAGTAAGCCTTCATGGTATACTAGCTTCAGTCCATCTTTTTCGCTATTCATAGGTTATTCTTCAAATGCCCTTTTTTCTTCTTGAACTGGGGGATGTTTTTGCAACATCCCATGCCTACCTATATTCCTTGAGTTTCTCAACATCACTGTGTAGATGCATGGTATGGTTCATTGTAATTATTTTCCTGGTTTTCCTATTTTAGTTCTGCTTGAATCTAGTCCTCTATTTCAGCTGTGCGTCTAATGACTAGAATAGACCAATTATGTAACAAATTCCTGTTCCTATCCCTATCCCTATCCCCATCCCTATATCCCTATATCTCTATCTATCCCTATCCCTCCCTCCCTCTCTCTCGCGCTCCTCTCTCCCTTATCTAAATTTATCTAATCTATCTATTCTATCTATCTATCTATCTATCTATCTATCTATCTATCTATCTATCTATCTATCATCGACAAGGAAAATTTTCAGCAGGCAAACTTACTCAAATATGTATCCTTTCCACTAATCCACTAATCCTTTCCAAACTTCCTTTGAATCCCTTCACACACAAACAGCATCCCTGCCCAAGCAGCATGCGATTCCTCTGTTGGAACAAAAGACCTTGTTTGTGTTCCAGAAAGCAAAGATGTTCTGGAAAGATGATTGTTCTATTATAAGACAGAACAATCTTTCAAGATGAGTGCAGCTTGTGCTAAATTTAAGCCCCAGAACATTAAGGCTCCTTCTCATTTGTGGTTGCCAGTCATTTATTTTTCTAACTTGGCAAATGAAGCCAAACGAAATGCAATAGGAAAGCTATCCTATCCTAAATATTTTTTTTTCTTTAGTTTTTTTTTTTTAAAGATGCAAGGGGAAAGGTTTGGATTAAAACCATGATGCTGGGAACATATAAGATCTACCTCCTTTATTTATAGGTTTGGTTTTTTTTAAAAAAAAGTTAAATCATAGGTGAGCAACTCTCTAGACTTATAAGCAGCTTTGGTTATTGGTTAGTAGGTTAGAAGCTATATAAATAAATAAACACTCATCCATGTCTGCAATCAACCTTTTCCCATCATAGCTGCAAGCAATATGTCAGTTTATTGACTAGCAGAAACAAGAACTTAAAGAACAGCAGTAGTCATGGGGAAATGTGTAATGTGTAGTGTGCACTGTGGACAGCACTTAATTTCGTTGTGAGTTACACAATGACAGTAAAGATATTCTATTCTATTCTATTCTATTCTATTCTATTCTATTCTATTCTATTCTATTCTATTCTATTCTATTCTATTCTATTCTATTCTGTAATTTATATATACAAGCAGAGACAAACTCCATTTCTGTATCTATCGTCAAATCAAAAATAACCACCATCAGTTTTCAAACTTTGCTCTGGGCCTGTATGCTTTGCTTTGTTTTTGTTTTGGCGTGCGGTCCACCAGCATTCCACTCAATGTCTAAATGCAGGATTTGGTCCAAAGCAGTTCACATAGAGAAAGCTATTTTTTTTCCCAATATTAGACAGGTTTATTTAGATTTGAGTCTCTCTTTTTAGTTCAGTTGAACTTGTTCCGAGACAGGATATATCTAATCTGGGTGCATAATACTGTGGGCTCCATTTTGGTGGCTTCATCCCTGATAGTTCAAGATCATGTTGAGAGGAGAGGCAATTACATATTTATTTATTTACTTTGTATACTTAAAGGAAAAGTATGAATCTTGGGGGATAGCATGAAGGGATCCCTGTTTACATACAATTTTTTAAAAAATCTATATAATCTCATTACTTCACTGTATACATTTGTGCAATACCTAAAGAATGCTTGTGAAGTTGCTTGTGCTTAAAAGAAATAAAGGCTGACAAATTAAAACTGAATATAATGTTGCTTCAAAAGTCTTCTCTTAGAGCCTGGGGTCCAGTTTGGAGATATGAACAAGAAAAATGTTATCATTGAAAGTTTTCAGCTAACGCAAAGTATAATATTTCAGAAGGGAGACATGGATCAACACTGCATTTCCTTCCAAAGGAGTCCTATATAGAGTTTTTTTTTCTATTTTCCTTAATTATTCTTGATGTTTTGCCCATTATGCCATTAGCTTCTTTGCAGTACAGAGATAAATAGCCGAGTATCTGCAAGAACAAAGTGTGAACTGAAAGCATTTAATTATTGATATCTTAGTAACTAAGTCCTAAAATGACGTTGTCAAATCCCATAATGACTAGACAGCAAATCCATCATTTACTCTGGCCAAAAAACAAACTTGGAATGTACACAGAATCTGAGAACATGCAAAACAAGGCCATTGAATATTGGGTTGGCTTGTTTTCCCAGAGGTTATTTAGCATTTGTTCAGCAGGTAGAATGGATTTCCGGTTTTCAAATGTTTCCTCCACTCTGGTTGGCTACTGCAATGGAAATTAAGGCATTTAAAAGCTCCTATTTTATCAGTAGTTGTAACCTTCTGATGGGCTGCAATAAGATCAGTATTTCGTTGATCATGTTATCTTATTATTTGCTTTCATCAACAGCTTGGTTGGCCTTGTATTTGTATTTGTATTTGGTTCTAGTTTGGATTAACCACTGATGCTAACATGGAAGATAGAGTTTTAGAGAATTGTTGAAAAGGTGTTCTAGATTGCAGCCTATCTGGTTGTTTACCTCAAAGGAATTTTTGTCTTATGCAGATGATAAACATACCTGTACAGTTTATCTCATTCCTGTGCAAGCCCAGAATTGTCACCTTTGAGTTGTAGCAAAATAACAGAATAACAGAGTTGGAAGGGAACTTGGAGGTCATCAGGTCCAACCCCCTGCTCAGGCAGGTAACTCTATACCATTTCGGACAAATGGCTGTCCAGTTTCTTCTTTAAAACTTCCAGTGTTGCAGCATTCACCGCTTCTGGAGGCAGGTTGTTCCATTGGTTAATTGTTCTCACTGTCAGGAAGTTTCTCCTTAGTTCCAGGTTGCTTCTCTCTTTGGTTAGTTTCCATCCATTGCTTCTTGTCCTGCCTTCAGGGGCTTTGGAGAATAGCTTGACTCCCTTTTCTTTGGGGCAGCCCCTGAGATACTGGAAGACTGCTATCATGTCTCCCCTTGTCCTTCTCTTTGTTAAACTAGACATACCCAATTCCAGCAACCGTTCCTTATATGTTTTAACCTCCAGTCCCCTGATCATATTTGTTGCTCTTCTCTGTACTCTTTCTATGGACTCAACTTCTTTTTTACATCGTGGTGACCAAAACTGGATGCAGTATTCCAAGTTTGGCATTGTAAAGTGGTATTAATACTTTGCGTGATCTTGATTCTATCCCTCTGTTTATGCAGCCTAGCACTGTGTTGGCTTATAACACGGTTGTGGTTTCCCCATTGAGTTTGCTTGCTAAAAGTTCACAAAAGGGGATCCCATAGCCTTGAGACACTGCAGCCATTATAAACGTGAGTCAGTTGCCAAGCATCCAAATTTGATCACATGACAGTGGGAATGCTGCAAATGGTCATAAGTGTGAAAAACAGTCATAAGTCACTTTTTTAGTGTCATTGTAACTTTGAATGGTCCCTAAATGAATGGTTGTAAGTCAAGGACTACCTATATAATATACACCATACAATAATGTGCACCTATATTGTAGAGTATTTTGTCTATAATTAGTCTCTACTGTTGTCATTGGAGCAAACTAGCATGATTCCCCCTGTAAAGGTGGTCAAGATGTAATTACATCCCTACCCTCATTGTCCAATAAGTTAGATTTTTAGGTTTCCATTGCCATATTTGAAGAATGGGTCTAATTCAAAATGAGGTCTCTAAGTATAATATATTACTCTGAAAGTTTAACGCACTGATTCAAATTTGCATTGCCACAAATGGTTAGTTGTTTCATCTTGGCGTGGAATTATCTACCTCCTAGCTGGTAAATGGAATTTTGGTTTGGTTCCCACATGCAATCTTTATTTTGCAGTGTGTGGAAGAGGAAATTGAATGCAGCTTCAGCAGAAACGGCTGGTGTGAAGTCCATTGTGAAATTCATGTCATTTCAAAGGTCTGTGGCATTTGGCATAGGAGGAGAAGCAGGGAATATATATATATATATATATATATATATATATATATATATATATATATATATATATATATGTATATATATATGTATATATATGTATATGTATATATATGTATATATTCTGGCTTTGGTAAATAGCATTAAAGAGCAGAAATGGTTAATTACATCTTACGCATAATTGATGATATTGCTGTAATGCACTGGGACATCTCATCAGCATTTTCCGAAACAGGCCCTCTGAGGAAAATATTCCTGCTAAAATTCTTGATTTCTTCATTTTGCTGTGCTCTAACATATCAATGTTGATGCATTTATCAGAGTTCCTTGCATACAAATCACAAATTCTCGAAGACGTTGCCATCTTCACCCAAGCCAGTTCCTCAGGATCTTTTATGAGTAATAGTTTTTCCAGGGGAAAAAACACCGTTGTGGCCTTTCCTGCTTCTCTTTTACACCCCTTTACACCAATACAACAAGAACATGTGTGAGATATCTGAAAATTCCCCCTTTTTATTATTAATAATAACGCTATTTAGAAATCCCCATTCAAATATATGGGCTGGTTCACTTGCTACTTCGGTTTGGTTTCCATACTCAGGAACTTGTGATTCAGTCACTCCCCATCTGCCCAACTCAATTCACAAGGGGATTGTTGTGGAGAAAATAGGAGGAGGAAGATGTGTTAGCTATATTTGCTACCTTGATTTATTTATATAAAGAATAAAGGTGAGATATAAATCCATCCATCCATCCATCCATCCATCCATTCTTCTATCCATCTTGGGAAAAATATTAATGCTGAAGCTTTTCTCAAGGATTGGTTAGACCAGGGATAGGCAACCTTGGCTCTTTTATGACTCATGGACTTCAACTCCTAGAATTCCTGAGCCAGCTGTGCTGTGGGGAAAGGGAGGTTTCCAAGCTGAGCTATGGTGGCTCAGGAATTCTGGGAGTTGAAGTCCATGAGTCATAAAAGAGCCAAGGTTGCCTATCCCTGGGTTAGAATTGGCCAAAGGAGTAGTAGGTATGTTTGTTGCCTTCAATTATATATTTGTAACTGTATAAAAATAATTAAGGTGATATATAAATAAATACCGTGGAAAGAGGATTAAGACCAAAGCTTTTCTCAAGAACTAGTTAGATATTGGTTGTCTGTTGGCCAATATCCCAAAGGTGCTTTTTCAAAAGGCAGCTGGCCTTTCTTGGTTTTGCTTGGAAGATGTTTCGCTTCTCATCCAAGAAACTTCTTTAGTTCTTCAGAAACTTCTTGGATGAGAAGTGAAACGTCTTCAAGGAAGACATAAGAAAGTCCAGTTACCTTTTGAAAAAGCACCTTTGGGGCAACCATAATCTGGATGACTGAGAATCTCCATAGACTGTTGGCCAATATCCTTTTGTCACTGCAGAATTCAAGTGGTTGAAACGCTCCAGAGGAAGAGAAAAAAAAAATAAATGAAAGAAAAGCAAAGCCTTGAAAACTATTTCTTGCCCTGTAAAATTCACACTCTAATTTAGTCAGCATTAATTACTGGAGTCAAAACAATTCACCTATTTTTGTTAATGCGTCTAGCAAATTTGAAAAACAATTAGTTTATTATAAGGGAAATTGGAGTATTTTGACAGTGCCCATTAGCTCTGCAAGTGAGGTGCTGCTTTTTTCCCCATTTTTTCCCTCATAAATTTAGCAGCTTCGTTTCCTGCTTTTGGCAAAATCTCACCATGGGATTTTAGATCAGGGTGCAATTTTCCAGGTTTGAGAGAAAAATCCTTGGCCTCGTAAAGGTTGCCAGAAGTCACACCCCAAAACAGCAAGAGGCTAAGATTAGGTAAAAGAACATATTTAACATCCCCATTTAATTCAAGCTCTCACATTAAATGCTATTCCTTTCTTTTATGGTATTTAAAAACTTTCCCTCCCTGTCATATGGAAAACAACTTCTTTATATAAAAACTTTTGGAGGACGGTGACAGCCAAGGCTTTGGACACCTCAACCTGTGCCCCTGTTGAGACAGACTGAGAGCTAAGAGGACAAATAAGTAATAAAATACGGGTGGTCTCCAACTTACAACCACAATTGAGCTCAACATTTCTGTTGCTAAGCAAGACAGTTCTTAAGTAAGCTTTGCCCCATTTTGCAGCCTTGCTTGCCACAGTTGTTAACTGAATCACTGCAGTTGTTAAAAAGATGTTGAGACTCTAGAAAGAGTACAGAGAAGAGCAACAAAGATGATCAGGGGATGGAGGCTAAAACGTACAAGGAATGGTTGCTGGAATTGGGTATGTCCAGTTTAATAAAGAGAAGGACGAGGGGGATATGATAGCAGTCTTCCAATATCTCAGGGGCTGCCCCAAAGAAGAGGGAGTCGAGCTATTCTCCAAAGCACCTGAAGGCAGGACAAGAAGCAACGGATGGAAACTAACCAAGGAGAGAAGCAACCTAGAACTAAGGAGAAACTTCCTGACAGTTAAAACAATTAACCAGTGGAACAACCTGCCTTCAGAAGCTGTGAATGCTCCAACACTGGAAGTTTTTAAGAAGAGACTGGACAGCCATTTGTCTGAAATGGTATAGGGTTTCCTGCCTGAGCAGGGGGTTGGATTAGATGACCTCCAAGGTCCCTTCCAACTTTATTATTACTATTATTGTTGTTGTTGTTGTAACATGGCTGTGAAGTGAATCTGGATCTTCCCCCTTGACTTTGCTTGCCAGAAGTTTGCAAAAGGGGATCGCGGGACCCCAAGACACTGTAACCGTCATAAGTATGAGTCAGTTCCCAAGTGTCCAAATTTTGATCACGTGACCCTGGGGATGCTGCAATGGTCATAAGTGTGAAAAATGTTCATAAGTCACTTTTTTCAGTGTGGTTGTAACTTCGAACAGTCACTAAAAAACTGTTCACTTACAACAGGGAGGACCACCTGTATAGTCTTTGGAGAAAGGAAGTGCTCAAGGATGTGTCATGTGCAATCCTCTAGATGCTATTGGACCACATCTCTCCTCATCCCTCACAATGCGCTCTCTGACTTGGTGTTCTGTCTGAGCCTACGGGAGTCCTTGTTAAGCTCAAAAGGAGAAACCCTTCTACCAACAAGTGGGCTAGAACCACAGGAAAAAAAACAATCCCCTTTTATTATTCACAGACATGAGTCAATGCCCAAGGCAAACAAAACACAGTTTACAGAAACTCGATCCTCAACCAGCACCTCCCACACCTTCCCTTTTATTATGCAGCCAAGGCATGGCTTCCTAATGCCTTCTCCTTTGCCTTTGGAGCCGCCCCACTGCATTCCTCTGTCCTACTCTCTTTTCTTGCCAGCGTTTTCGTGCATCCTGGATATCTCCCAGCTGTGATTCATCACTGTCCAACTCAGACTCCCAGCACAGCTGAGTCTCAGCCTGAGCGCGAGTAGAGGGGCCAGGCTCCTCATCTGACTGTAAGTCTTGGAGTTCCTCAGAGCCTTCCTCTGACTCTGATCTCACTCCAGGCCCCTCCTCCTCCTCCTCCTCTGATTCCTCAGACTCATCTGCCAGGTCCACTGGCTGATGAGGAATCACAACACTTGGCCAGATGGGAATTGGAGTTTAACATTGATAAGTGTTGATAAGCATCTGCCTTTTTTTTTGATAGCTCACGTAGGATTTTTGTATTTCTTTTCCATTTGTTCTTGCAATCTGATGCAACCACCAATTACTTCTTTTGAGGGAGACCCTCAAGTGGACGTAAGAGAAGGTCAGAGAGGCTAACCAGGCCTTTTGCAACGCTGATCATTTCTACTTGGGTTCTCCTGAGGCTTCAAACATTCCAAACTGCTAATGCTAATGCTTGCCAGTGCTTCATGCTACAATTTGTAATGCAAAACGTGGTTCATTGTCTCTTGGAATGTGGGCTTCCTGGTGATTTTAAGTATTGCAGCCTGGTGACTGCCATGCTGGCTGGGATTGATGGGAAATGACGTCTCAGCGTATGTGAGAGGCGCCAACTGGGAAAGGCTGATCTGCACTGAAGAGCAAAAGCTCTCAAGGGTTTCAAACAGGAGTATTTTTCAGATCTACTCAAAGATATTGTGGGTTTAATTGGGACTTATGCAGGCAACACACGTACTTGCCACTGAAATATAACCATTCCCTTTTTTTAACTGGAAAGATCCTGCCAAGATGTTGTTTGTCCTTGGAAGGGACTCTTTATTTTAAAAATAAAGTGATGAGGGAGATCAAGTCAGGAGGGCTTCCACCATTCTTATTAAGTGTCCAAAAAGGAGCACAAACAGATCTTGGCAAAATGTGGTTTCACAATTTTTTTTTTGCACATGCAGATTTAGATGACTAGATGTACACTTGGAAATAATGACTAGACTTTAAATAGAAATACTATCCGTCTCGGGGAGAAGATTTCAATCACTTGTATGGTTTCTGAGCTTGGATACCAGGAGACCACTGCTGATAGAAGATTTCAAAGCTTCTCATCCTTTTTTGCCTTAAAACCATGCATAATTCCAGCAGAGAAGTATGGTTTTCAAGAGTGGACTTTCCAAGAGAGAATATAAAAAGAGTCTGCTGGAACTGATAGATTGGTTGATAGAAGACTTTCTTTATGCACATTTTGACTGCAACAATAGCTTGCAGTGAGCTTGTGCTCACTGTCTCCAAACATTCCTGCTTGTCTGTCAAAGGAAAACTTGATGTTCAGAAAAAGAAAAAGGATATTTTTGGATATAGATAAGTTGATCAATGGAAGCTTCGCTTCTTTTCTTTCTTTCTTTCTTTCTCTCTCTCTCTCTCTCTCTCTCCTTTCTTCCTTCCCATCTTTGCATCCATCCATCCATGCATCCATCCATAGTGTGCATATAAAACTACAGTGATATTACCTCAACTGCTTTATAACTCATCAAATTTGCTACTCAACACATTTCGATGCAAAAGTTTTGTCCCGGTACTCATTGTTTGTTTGATACTCAATGCACAAACTAGAACTTGTTGGTATCAGCTGCCTTGTGACTCACTACATTAGTCCTTAAGGGAAAAATTTGTTTGGTACTCATTGTTTTTGGTACTCATTGCACCTCCTGGAAACAATTAACGATGAGCACCCAATTAACTGTAGCATTGAAAGCAATGTAGAAGCATTAAAATACTTATTAAGTATTAAAATACAGTATTTTAGAGTTTTAGAGTTTCTCTATCCTTTGGTCAGCATCCGAGACTTTTCTATAACAGGGCAAACCAAGTCATGAACTGAACTGGAGGTGGCTGATGTTGTCAGCCCACGGAAATAATGACAAAAGTGAAGTTTCTTTTTTTATGCACATAATTTTCTGTATTTTATTTCTGCTGTATTAAATATATTAATGTCCTGTCTTTCTACTGCAGTCATTTATGATTAAAAATACTCAAAATAGTGTAGGTAAAACATGTTAGTTTTCAAAGGAGAGGATCACACAAAGGACTCTTCAACCCAACAGGTCAAATGCCTGCAGTGATAACAGAGATGAAAAAGATGATATAATCACCTTGATGATATTTTCTGGATTGGTTAAGAAACATCTGTGGGAAAGGAAATATCTTCAAGGTCAGAGAACACCACAAATCTCATAGTTCAGCCCTCATAGTTGAGCTATTTATTTATTTATTTATTTATTTATTTGACTTATATACCGCTTTAAGTGCAAGCACTCTCTAAGCGGTGTACACCAGTAAGCAATGTATGTATATATATATATATTTACATTGCCCCCAACAATCTGGGTCCTCATTTTACCTACCTTGGAAGGATGGAAGGCTGAGTCAACCTTGAGACGGTGAGATTTGAACCGCTGACCTGCTGAACACAGTCAGCTAAAGTGGCCTGCAGTACTGCACTCTAACTGCTGCGCCACCTCGGCTCATATAGTCTCTGCTGTTGGAATATCATTTTAGCCAGGACTTTTTTTTTAAAAAAAAAAGCACAAGTACAGCCTGTAGAACTCTCAAAATCAGGAGTTCTATAAACAATTCTAATACAGAAAGTTTAAAAATCCCACTGAATTCAAAGGCCAGGCATTCAGGTGAGTCAAGATAGCTTTTTGGAACCCGGCTATATGCTATAGTTGGAGATTAATCTTCCATTACAGTGGCTCTTTTAGAATAATCATTATCCTCTCTAATAGCAAGTTCGGCCAGTGAGTGCCAACAGAATTGGTATTGAAATGGAGCCATGGAGAAACAAGAAAGGAAGGATCAGTTCTTTCACTTTGCAGAAATTCAAAATTTTCTCTTTTCAAGGGGAGAACAAGCGATTATAGAGGCAGCTCCTCCCCCAAAAACAGTAGCAAAGTAACTGAGGATGTATAACGACTACAGCAGGAGGTTGAAAGAGGACTGCAAATATCCAGATACATTTGGTTATGGAGGTTTTCGTTCTGCTTTTATTAGCAGACTTATTTCAAAGTACTGTTGTGTGAATAACAGAACTAAGGCAACTCCTGCATGCAACCTTGAGCTTATGGAGGAAAAGTGATATGTACATCTACAAATAAAATATGAGAGCTACCATCTTTTGCTCAATTGTATATTTAAGGGTTATTATTGCCCCAATTCTACTTGTCCCTTCTCTCTTCTAGGTGGTTTAGCTTCTGACTGTTCATCCTAGATTCATTCTAGATATCAAAAGATTTGTGCTCTAAACCACAAATGTCTATAATAGGCATCTAAAATTAATTAAGTTGGACCAGATTACAATCCTGCTCCTTGGTTAGTTGATTGGATGTTACGACCATTGATAATCAAATAAATGTGGAAGACACTTTCATTTATTTCAGTAGAACAGCTGGCAACTTGTTTGCACAAGATGGTTTTGAGTATTTTTATATAATTAGCCAATTAGCATTGGTTTCTTGGTATGGTTTCCAGGAAGGAAACATCCTACAGCAGTCATGTGGGTATGCAAATTGGTGTGGATCATTTTTGGTGACTGGAAATTGCTCTTAATAGTCTTTGAGAGGAGAAGGGCAATGGAGGAGAGGCTGGCAATAAAAAATGAGCAGGGACGTACCACATGCAGGGGTGATCAGTAGAATGCCCTATTTGTTTTGTTTTGAATCTGGCTTTGGGGAATGTCTCCCCCCCCCTAAAATTAACACTTTACATCTGTTTGGGGTCTTTTCTGTAGTTTTTTCCAAATGGCAGTCAACCAAACCATCAGCTTTTAGTAATTGTTGGAAGGGACACTAAAAGCAGGTTTGAAATTTGGGACAAGAATTGGCTCTGGGAAAACAGGATGTTCATTTATAAAACACGGATCAAATGAATGGTTGTTCAGTCCTTCAGTTATATCTGACTCTGACGCCTGTATACCATTTGCTAGAACCGTTTCTTCCTAACTGCTTCTCTGAGTCCTTTCCACCACATCTTTCAGTCGTCAGTATTAGTATCCTGTTATCTTATTTTCTGCAACCTCTTTTTCAATGGCCGTCAGTTTTTGCAAACATTGGGGAAAGCCTCTTGAATTATGATCCTGGCATTATGCATCCAAAGAATTTAAGCTTTAACTTAGCAGTGCTTTCCAGTAAGCATTCGGATGCCCAACACCTTTCACTCCATTGTATATATGTATATATGTATACTAGACAAACTGGTCAACTCCTGTAAAGTTGAACAACTGTTAAAAGCATTAAATGAGAAGAACAGATTGAGGTACTTAGTTGTCCTTTATGCTGCTGCACGTCTCTGCTTCTCCAGGCATGTTTTTGAAGCTGTTTTATAACTCATGTCCTTTTCAAAATGAGTGAGCGATCTAACTGGAAATGCCTGAATAAACCTAGCAGCAATATACTTTGAAACTCTTTCCAGCACTTATTCTTAACCAAGTTGAACGCTCCCAAGTGTGCTGGATTTCATAGCATCAATTAAGGCCACTGGTTTATCATCATTTCTTTGAACGTTAATGTTGCAGAAAAGTGTGACTTTTTTCTAAGGGAAAGGAATTTTGTTGCATTGGCCAATTTGCATGCATCGGTATTAGAATTAATATTGACATTATCAGTTAATGCTGACACTGTGGTGGCCTTCGGTATCTGTCAGGGCAAGGCAGTATGAGACATCAGTGAATCAGCGGACTCTTGGTTGCTCACCTATCATTCTTATTTTTCTAAAAGGTTTATATAATTTTCTTTAGGAAAAAAGTTGACATGCTGCAGTTGATTACTCCTGGCTGACCTTTCCTTCTTCTGCTGCTGAAAAGAGATTTCTGATTCTCCTCCCTTACTCTCGAGCTGAGGAACTTTGCCCATCCTTCTCCACCCATCCTTCTCCCATTGGTATTTAATTGCAGCATGGATGGTCAGGGAAGTTGCTTGAGACAAGCTGGTAGGGCAAAGAGCAGACATTTTCAAAGACCCATTGGCCATCTCAGCATTCAATTACAGGTAGTCCTTGACTTACGACCCACATTTTGGACCAGAATTTCTGTTGATAAGCAAGGCGGTTATTGAGTGAGTCATGTCCATTTTTTTTTACGATCTTTTTCCCCATGGTTATGAAGCCAGTCAGTTGTTGAGTAACTCATGTGGTCATTCAGTCAATCCAGCTTCCCCCATTGACTTTGCTTGTCAGAAGCTGGCTGGGGAGATTGCAAATGGCGGTCATATCATCCTTTACAATACTGCGATCGTTGTAAAGACATGCCAGTGGCCAAGGGATCAAATTGTGATCCCATGACCATGGAGATGCTGTGACAATTATAAATGCAAGGACTTGTCATAAGTCACTTTTTCCAATGCTGTTGTAACTTTGGATGGTTGTTAAATGCATGGTTGTGAGTCAAGGACTACCTGTAGCACAGGAATAATAATTTGCTTTTAAATTTGCTTCCACCAACTTGAAAGTACTTTGGTAGACGTGTTTTTCATAGAATCTGCATAATATATTTGTCTGTCTGTTTATCATCTGTCTCTGTTCATATATATACCTATATATATATATATATATATATATATATATATATATATATATATATATATATATATATATATATACACCTGTGTGTATCTCCCATCCATCATCTATCTATCTATCTATCTATCTTTCTTTCTATCTATCTATCTATCTATCTATCTATCTATCTATCTATCTATCTATCTGTTAAGTCTTTTGATCAATGAAGAGTGACTGAAGGCTCATCTTGCAAGCAAGAGATCTTTATTGTTTAACAACTACTCCAACACAGGCACTCTGCGAGGCACGCAGGCCTCTCTTAACTGCTCAGAGTCCTGGACATAAAAGATACAATTCTGAGTTCTTTTGTGCCTGTGCATGTGCGCATGGCTGGCGCCTCTCAGTCAGGTCTCGGGCAGCTTTTGCAAATCTATCTATCTATCTATCTATCTATCTATCTATCTATCTATCTATCTATCTATCTATCTATCTATCTATCTATCCATCCATCTATCTATCAATCTATCACCACCTATCTATATGTATATCTGTCTATCATTTATCTATCATTATTATCTCTCTCTCTCTCTCTCTGTGTGTGTGTGTGTGTGTATCTATATGTATAGGTACAGGTGTAGGTATAGGTATATATATAGTATTTGATTTTTGTAAGGCTTTCTCCTATCTTATGGCAAGGGGGAAAGGAGGTGGGTCATTTTTTTACATATACACATCAAACCATGCATAACACGCATGCATGAACCCAGAAAGATCCTCTTATCAGTGCAATTTCAGGGTCTTCGGCTATTTGGATCCTGGCCAAAGTCCTATTTCTTACCGCAAGCGAGGGAACGCGTCCAACTCTGACAATTGGAATTGGCGAAACGTTAGTCAACTTCCAAGCTGTGTAAGTCAACGATAACGATTCCAAATACACTTTCATATTTAAGTGTACTTAACAGGATTGGCCACCTGTCAAATTCTAGGGCCCAGGTCATATGCTTTCCTTCATAATAGTCTCCCGTTAATAGAGTTTTTATTATTTGGATTTGGCAGGCACACATGCTTTTATTGAATGAACTTCTGCTAAGTTTCTGAGGGGGAGCGATGCCTGGCTTATAACATAATTGCTCTATATGTTGATAATATCTTTTATTGTAATTGTTTTTCATTGTTTTTAATAAAAGAATCGGAATAAAGGGAGACATAGCAAAAGATGGGTTCCCTCCCCCCTTTTTTCTTCATTATTCACGATGCGAACAGTAAATTTATCCCAAATAAGCATTTTACAGGGGTAAAAAGGTTTCATTCCAAAAGGGCCTAATTTAAATCAGTTTATACAATGAATCAGCTAATGATCTTTAGCACTGAGAGGTGGATGCTTTTATTCTCATTTTCTTCCCCCCATGAATAGGCTTGTGCAGATGGGGGGATGGGGGGAGTTTCATTGTGTAGAGATACAGTGAGCTTCTACAGCCCATCTCTTATCATCAGATTAAAATTTCAAAGTAGTGAGTGGAAAATAATTTTTTAAAAATAAAGAAATTTGCTTTGTTGCATTCTTATCTGTAGGGCTTTTTTTTTTGGGGGGGAGCATTTTTATGGTGAATTGCCATATTATCTGTTACATCAGTCTACAACGAGGCTGCGATCAGACATAAAACAGATTTATAATATCATTAAAACACGATATCAAAGAATGAATAAGCAATTCAATAAAATTACAATAACGCCAAGATAAAAATGAAAGCCTTTTCAATAACGGCTTTTATGTAAGAACATTTTGCAGATAAATATGTGTTTATAGATCTTTTAAATGCACATTTATTATACTGTTTCTAATAGTGCCACAGGGGTTAATTTTTCCCTCCCATCGTCTTTTATGTTGTAGCCTACACATGGTCTAAAAACCAGCTGCAAAATCTCCAACAGATTGTATTAAGGATGGATTTATGTGTTTGCGTGTGCGTCTGTGCATATATGTGTGCAGAATTCTCAACTGATTTTAGAGGAAAGATGCCGTTTTCATGCATAATTTGGTTTCCAGAAGTGGCTTAAAGGCAGCATTTTCAAATTGACTACTGTTTCTATCAGGCTAGGGCTGGATGTGGGCGGCTAGAGGGAGGGGTGGACAGGGAAAGAGGGAGAGGAGAGGATTTGGAACTAGGGGGGAGGTGAATCCCTGAACATCTGTTGCATATTTTCATGAAAAAGACAGTTTTACCCTGATCTTCCATCCATTAAATCGCAATATTTTACATTCGGAAAAAAAATTCCCATAAAGATTCAGAGTTAAAATCTGTATTTAACATTCACACACACACACACACACACACACACACACACACACACACACACACACATGAAACCAATGGATTTTCATCCACTTGAACCCTGCGTAATTATTTCACAAGATCTGGAAAAGTGTGAACCCTTCTTGGCATTAAAACCATCTTCACATTTGCACACTTACCCAAGAACAGTAAAATTCCCATTCAATATGTTTCAGAAACCATGAAAAAGACCCTTCAAGAATCTTTGATGTTAAGTCAGTTTTTGGATGCTAGTAACAGAAGCATTGATGCTTTAATTGTATGATTGTATAATTATATATACTCGTCTTGTAGCAAACATAGGTACAGCCAGGACTTAAGGGAATATTCTGCTCAGAACCATTTCAATCCTTATATTATACAACATATGAAATAGGATGTAATCTTTTGTCTTCTGGGAAGGCACTTTCTATGTATTTATAAATATTAAGAGAAGTTAATGCTTGGAAATAGTGCCTCCATCTTTGAGGAGGGTCTGGATGACTGCAAGTTGGCAACGGAGACATACACTTTGCTTCATTTGGTGGTCAGCTAAAATTTTGCAGCCACCCAGAAATGATAAGAAGCATAAGAAAATATGATTTTGAAATATATAAAAATGTGCATCGGCCTTGGGGCTTTTTATAGAAGGCCTGGTCATTACAGAGAAGAATACCTTACACCAGTGGTTCTCAACATTTTCTTCTCCACAGATTCCCATTAAACACCTTTTGTGGACACAGACCATGTTTACGGACCCCCAAGACTTAACTCAAGATTTAAATCATAGCATTTCTTCAAGCTTTCATGGACCCCCTGTGCGATCACAGCTTGAGAAACACTGCCTTATACAAACCAATAATATATATATCCTTTGGGGAGATTAATTATAGAATTCTTTATAGAATTCTTTATTGGCCAAGTGTGACTGGACAGACAAGTGTGATTGGACACAGAAGGAAATTGTCTCCGGTGCATAAGACATTATTTCCATAACGCCTTTTAAAAAGAGAACTATATTTGAATACTTGTGTCCTGGGCCTCAGACTCTAGTTTATCCATGAAAAGGCTACCTTTTCATAACTTGAAATTGGCTGTTATGCATCTTGAATGGTTGATACTGTATGGAATTTCTGTTTTCCTAACAGAGCCCTCCATAGCCAAGGGTTTCCCAGTGGGGAATGACCAAGGGCCCAGGGCAAAATATTTATTCATCTCTTGCAGAGTAAGATTCCTTGCTGTCATGTTTCTAGCTGGGAAGGATGATTTGGGACAGTGATGGTTTTCTGGTCATCTAAACACCACTTATTCATGGAAAATCAAGAGACAAAAGCAGGATTCTCAGAAAACTGTTGATTTTCAGCTCATGTTGATTGCCCTGACTGATAGCCGTTGCCTCAGGCAGTATGAAACCTTTTTAATGCTCCCTGATTTTAATGAGAAGGATCACATGAAGAAGTAGAGCTTACATTTAGTTGGTTTTTTTAAAAAATCTGCCTTTTACATCTCCTTGTGGATCATGCAGTCTGTATTTAAGCCTTGAGGCATATAGTTTTTCGACAATTGATATGTGACAGGTGATCTCAGGACTTTGGGTTATGTAGAGCACTTTCAAAAAAAAAATCCTTGTATGAATGACTATTGACCTGGTAGAAAGCTGTCCTAAAAGTTTGGTTTCCTCTAGATCAGCAATTCTCAAACATTTCAGATGCAAGATCCCTTTTTTATTCTTAAAAATGACCAAGGACCCCAAGAGCCTTGGCTGATGTGGTTGACAGCGATCAATATTTACTGTATTAGAGATTAAAACTGAGAACTGTATTTATTTCACTTTGTGGACAACCTGAAAAGATCTTGGAGGCCCTTAGAGGTCCCCAGACCATACTTTGAGAACTATGCTGGCCTGGGAATTCTGGGACTTGAAGTCCGAAGGCCGTAGAGTTGGCGTAGTTGCCCACCGCAATATAGACTTTAGGAGCCTTACTGAACTGGGAAAGAAAACTGAGTGCGGATAGCATTTAAAGCTTTCCAACCTGAAGAAAGTATTGGTGCAACACACACACACACACACACACACACACAGAGAGAGAGAGAGAGAGAGAGAGAGAGAGAGATTGATTTATATATCATTTCCCTTTCATTACTCTGAAAATCAGTATCTATTCATAGAGCCTGGTAGATCTTCAGGGCTTTCCAATCCCTCTTCAAAACTAATCCTAAACCCCCCCTCCCATTTCCCTTATGACATTTTTGGGAAAGACACGAGAAGAAGTGTCCTAGGTTAGCCCCTCTGCATATGATAATTCAGGTTTACTGGAATCTGACTTGTTGTTATTGGAGTCCTCCTCCTCCTCCTCCTCCTCCTCTTCGTCCTCCTCCTTTTTGTCTTCTTCCTCTTTTGCAATCTCCCCCCTCTTGGCTTTCTCCCATCCTCTCTGCCTGCAGAGAACAAGCTCACCAGTCTTCCTTGTGATAATAAACTGTTAAGGGCAGCAACGGAAAACAGAATCACGCTGAGAATATTCGGTGGCAAAACGCAGGACTAAAATAATAGAGGAATTCAAAAGGCCGGAATAAAAGATGCTGCTCCGTTCCCTGCCCCTCCCTCGATGACACAGCATCTGCCTTGAAGGTTTCCCATTTCAAATTTCCTTTCCCTCTGAAACCTTCCCTCTAGAAAACATGGTGTGGTGTGGTGTCCACCCCCCCCCCGGTGTTTCTGTGTTTGTGTGTTTGTGTATGCATGTGTGGGGGGTGGGTGGGTGGGGGTAGGTGGGTTTGCTTTCAGCTCCTTATTTCTGTTTTCTGTTCCAGAAAATTTTAGCCGACGCCAAGGCGGCTGTTGCAAATAGCGCTATTTCTATTGCACAGCCTGCTTGATTGGAAGTGTCTTGATTGCATCACTAGTTCTGAAGTGCTGTGCTCAGTGAAACAAACCAGCATCTTGGACATTAAAGTGGTATCCTGGTGTTTATGAAAAGAAGGCTCATCTATACCACTTCATCTCACAAACTTGCTTCCTCCCTCCCCTTTCTTGCTCTCTTTCTCTCTCTCTCTCTCTCTCCTCCCTTCAGCCTGACGGATAGGTGCAGCATTAGCTAAACAATTACCCTCCGTTACTTCCTCCATGGCCCGTATGCCCACAGATCCTTCAAGCAGGCCAGCATGCAAGCCTTTGTTGCTTTCGGTAGGGTTCAGGTTGTGTGCAAACAACACCC